>NC_086155.1:2929210-3007942 GCF_035149785.1 Candoia aspera
TTCTCTTAGTTTCAGAGACTTACAGGTATGTATTTTTCCTTCTTTCATTCCATTCGTTAATTCACGCTGTTTGCTATTTACTCCTCTTACGTCCCCAGTGTCGATCTTCCCTGTGCCACGGTTCAGAGATTATGCCTTATGCTGCCCATTGTGGGTAACTGAGGCTTCCACAGAGTGCTTTTTAGAATTTTCAAACTTTTTCAGGCTGTGGAATCTGTTAGTTAAAATTCCCAGAATCCCTAACCTGCAAGAGGGCAGCCATGGAGTTTTCTCATAGGAGAACAAGCCCTTCCCATAGAATAATTTCTGTGGATGCCCCTGGCTGTGCTCAAGTGAACCTCTAAGCATTTTTTGCCCTTAGTTTCTCATGGAACTCAGAGATCTCTCGGCTTCCGTGGAACACAGTTTGAAAAACCTGGGTATAGACTGTCCAACCAGCCATGGGCAGCATTCCCTGCTAACCGTAAGAGTAGGACCGGTCACTTTGGGCACTTGGTTTACACTGTGTCACAACTGCGATCGAAATTTGCTTTTGCCCCAAGTATGCTTATACTCTTCGATGGAAGGTGGGATCTGTAAGATAGAAACTACCTTTCAAACCAACATCTTGCTCTGTGCTTCTCATCAGCTAGGATGCGAATGCACTGTCCTGACGCACACTTGAGATAAAAGGTGTATTTTAGGAACACAAGGAGAATATTGCTTAAATAACATTGGAGGTCGCCTTTCTTCGGCAGAATTCAAGACAGCAATTCTTATAGAGTGCTTCATTGTTTACTCAGTTAACCCAGTTTTCTAGTTTCACACATGCCGGCTGGTTTGTGCAACATGTGAGGCTAAAATGTAGTTTGCTAAACTGTGTCTCGGTATGTTAGGAGGATCCAGTTTACAAGGTTAGATGTTTCAGTGCGTTGTATGAAGCCAGAAAATTGGGCTAGTAAATGTGGTTCAGTTAACTACAGGTTATGCCAACAGAGACCCTAAACCAGTGTTTCTCAACCTTGGCAACTTGAAGATGGGTGGACTTCAACTCCCAGAATTCTCCAGCCAGCATGGCTGGCTGGGGAATTCTGGGAGTTGAAGTCCACCCATCTTCAAGTTGCCAAGGTTGAGAAACACTGCCCTAAACCATAATCAAACCATCCAGCCTGGTTTCACATAACACACAAATCCAGAAGTGTAACTCTTCAAGCCTAGCCCATTGTGTGAATGCAGGCACTAGATCTTTTACCGACCTGGTTAAGCATCTTGCATGAACGCATCCGGTGATTTTGATGGCAGAGCCGCTGTTTTCCTGGTCCAAATATGGCTGTATGCCACGTTCAGTCATTAATATTGTAGGGCGAGGAGGGTGGTTCTGCCAAAAATAGAATCTAGACACCATTTAAAGCACTTGTTTTGTATCTTTCCAAAGTGAGAGATTCAGTACCTCTTTTTAGCTTGTGACCTTTTCATTCCACAGAACCTCTTAAAAAAAAAAACCTCTCTCCCCATTTGGTTTGAGAAAGAAGAGAGGCCTGTTTGCCTGGAGAAAAATTGCTTTATCGCTGAATTCAGCTCTCCCCCCACCCCACTCCAATGCAGGACAGTAGAACATATATTAGAAAATAGCCAATTTTTGTGTGTGTGTAAGAATGAATAGCCACCAGTTGGGTGCAAAAGCCAGTTGTGACTGCGGTTCTGTGTGCATTCCCTTCAGAGTGGGGGCAATTCAACCTTAGTTCTTTCTACTCCTAAGGAAATAGAGAATAATCCTTGTGACCTAAATGTCTTACCTCAATTTTCAACATGGCTTGCTATGTCCATCTCCCAGTGAAACTTACTGCATCATTTTTCCTCAGAAGCAAGTCATTTGCACAGCCAGTTGGTTATACGTGTTTATTTTTTTCTCCCCCTGTTAATCCACCATTAATCTTGTGGTTAAGCCCTTCTGCTAATTTTCCTGCCCCTTCTTGGCTCCTTGTGCACGCATTCCTTTTCTGACAGTCGCTCAAGGCCTCTTTCTTTACTAAAGTATGGAAAATTCATTTTTTCCCTCTTTCCTTTGCCAGTAGTGCCATTGCTCTGCAGCAGTACTCTGTTTACCTCAGCCAAGAGTTGCAAACGTTCCTTTTCTTTTTAAGTCCCTTTGGATTTGTTTTTGTGTGTTTAGCTGTTTAGTTTGCAGGGCACAACCTCTTCGGTTTACTCAGGGGCAGCTATCGACCAATACGTAGTTCAAACATTTTCACAAATATAGATAAGTTGGTGCTTGCGTGGGTTCACTTCACAGCCTGAAGGATTGCCAGATGGAGAATTTTAGGCAAGCACATTGGGAAACAGGTTGGGGAAGGCTGCCGAACGCTGTGGGTATATTCCGTCAACTCTCTGGGGTGCTGAGACTTTTTGAGGAATGCAGATTCTTTTGCTATGGAGTCCAGGTTTTGCTAAGGACACATTATTGAGGTGTGACATCAGCATTGGGCCAATCAGCTGGAAGCTTTTTTAGCACAAGCCTCCACAGCAAGAGGAGATTGTGTCAGAGGGATGACACCTGCTCAGCAATGTCACGGTGTATACCCCAACACTGTACACTTGTGTCCGGTGTCTGATGTGGTGACGTGAAGGGTCCCCTGTGCAAGCACCGAATCACGTCTGACCCTTTGGGGGGATGCCGCTTTCGTGACGTTTCCTTGGCAGACTATAGAGCGGGGTGGCTTGCCATTGCCTTCCCCGGCCGTCACCTTCCCCAGCAAGCTGGGCGCTCGTTTTACCGACCTCGGAAGGATGGAAGGCTGAGCTGACCTGAGCCGGCTACCCGAGAATCCAGCTTTGGCTGGGATCGAACTCAGGTCACGGGGAGAGTTTCGGTTGCAATACTGCTGCCTACCGCTCTCTGCCACAGGAGGCTCCCCAGTGTCTGATACCAGTATCTAATTTGCAGATTTGGCTTCACGATGTAATGACGCATCATGCACAGGCATCCTCACCCCATGGGTGGCAGCGTTCTTAATGCTGTTCTCATCCTTGGTATCCCCCAGTGTTTCGTCTTGAGGTAGCAAGTTTATTTAGGCCACAACCCAGGCACAACCACCACCAAAGCTTTATCCGGCCAGTATTTTTCAAAGGGACTTTCCTGGACTGTTCCACCCTGTCCTGAAGTTGACATGGATAATAGAAGGTTGGATCCCTCTCCTGGAAGGTGCTGTAGGAAGATGTCATTTCTTAAAGTGTGATGCTGTTCCTCTTTTCAGATTGCCCTGGCCAGTTTCTATGAAGATGGCGGTGACGAAGACATCATCACACTCCCACAACCAACTTCTAGCTCTGTTACCAGAGGCACCACACCCAGGTGACTTAACGACCAGAGACACTAGCCTACCAAGGCTTCCTTCTCTGCTGGAAAATGTTGAAATTGTGTCTTTGAGAGCAGAGAAGGGTCTGCTAGGAATCTCTCGGATTCAAAGAGTGGGATTTCCCAAATGATGGGCTTCTGGGGAAATGATGCTCGGTGAGGATGTGATGGTATAGAACAGTGTTTCTCAATCTCAGCAACTTTAAGGTGTGTGGACTTCGACACACTGCCTGGGGAATTCTGGGAGTTGAAGTCCACACACCTTTAAGTTGCTGAGATTGAGAAACACTGGTGTATGGAACATGCTTTTACAGGTAGTCCTCACTTAATGATCACAATTGGGACTGGAATTTTGGTTGCTAAGTGAAGTGGTCATTAAGCGAATCTGACCCCATTTTATGACCTTTTTTGCAGCAAACATTAAGTGAATCACGCAGTTCCCCCTTGCCAATCGAAGCAAATATTTGTAGCTCAGGGTTGAACTGTGGAGTCCTCGGTGCTCTCTGAGCCTTCTTTTCTTCTTGCAGACGTTTCATTGCCAGACTAGGCAGCCTCTTCAGTGCGAAGAGGGAGTGGGCCTTGCTCTCAGTTTATATGCCGTGGAAAAAAGAAAAAGAACATCTGCACAGCATCTTCCAGCAAAATGAACACCTGCTCAACTTTATCAAAAAGGGCCTCACCACCCAACCCACTACAACCCAACCGATGGAAACCATGAAAAGGATAACACTGCCACACATCAGAAACATCTCAGGAACCACCAACAGACTGTTACAACCACATGGCATCACCGTAGCACATAGACCAGCTAAAACTCTTCAAAACGTATTAAGCAACCCAAAAGACCCAATAGCCCAAGAAGAAAAAACAGGAGTTACTTACAGCATACAATGCAAAGACTGTGACAGCCACTATGTCTGACAGACAGGCAGAAGACTAGCAGAGCGCATCCACGAACACCAACTGGCAATCAGAAGACATGATGCAAACTCCTTAATCTCACAACACGTGGACAGACTCAGCCTTAGTTTCAACTGGGAAACGGTGAGCATCCGAAACCAAGCCAAATCCAAAAACGCCAGAGAATTCCTGGAAGCCTGGCACTCAGACCAAGCAGCCATCAACAGACACATAGAGGTAAACAACGTCTACATACCATTCAGAAGAGACAAGAGAAAAGCCAGAAGATCAGGACACTCGATTGCCAGCAATCAACACCCAGATATGCAAAGATTAACAAAGATTAAGACCAGACAAGAAATCAAACAGTACACAATAACCTAATCAAGGAACAATTAACTCAGGCAATCAACCCAGCAGCAAACAACAGCCCAATCAAGGAACTCCCAAGGAGAGAACAACACCCCTACCAACACAAGCAGGGCAAGCCACAGTATATAAACTGAGAGCAAGGCCCACTCCCTCTTCGCACTGAAGATGTTGCCTAGCCTGGCAATGAAACGCCTGCAAGAAAACAACCAGGCTCAGGGAGCACCAAGGACTCCACAGTTCCCCCTTAATTTTGCTTGCTGGAAGCCGGCTGGGAAGGTCAAAAATGGCGATCACGTGATCATGGGATGCTGCAATGGTCATAAATGCAAACCGGTTGCCAAGTGCCTAAATCGTGATCACGTGAGCACAGGGATGCTGTGACGGTCTTAAGTGCAAGGACCAGTCGTAAGTTTTTTCCAGCACCTTTGCCGAACTGTTGCTAACTGTATGTTGCTAAACATACAGTCTTTAAGTGAGGATTTCCTGTATGTCATTTTTATACCTGTACAGAGTTGGTCCTGAGTACAAGCTTTAAAAACTAATTAAGACAGTGGCTTTTGTATTAAAGCACAGGAATCAGTAGCACATTATACGGTTTAATTCTTCTTGCAAGTCTGTTTTGCCAGGGGTTTTCTGGACACCATAGGAGATGAGGTATGCCGCAGCTTAGCCCAGCACATTGTCCGCATGCGGCAGGTCTCGGCTTCAAGCTCCTAATCTCCAGTTACAGGGATCTCACTATTGTGCTCTGTGTGAACTCATGCTCAGCCGCATCAGGGCAAAGAGGAAAGACAGCCAAGGTGTTCCTTTAAACATTTTTTGAACCCGGTACAGTCAAAAAGTCTTGGTGGCTTAAAAAGAATGATACAATTAAAACATCCATGGTACACAAGTAAAAACCCAACAGTCAGATACCAGCGCAGTACAAACAGTATTCAGATAAAGACAGTATTAGTGCCATAGAAAAATAAAATACTGATGGCAACACCCAACCGAGGGAAGGCTCTTCGAAACAGTTTGGTTTTAGGAAGCTTTTGAAAAATAGCCAAGAGGAGCCCTGCCTGGTCTCTAGAAAGAGGATCTTCCACAACGCTGGTGCTACCACCAAGAAACAACATCTTGTTTCAATCCCTGGACCCTTCTAGAAATTTGGGATTTGTAGCAGGTTCTACCCAAGTAGATCAGTGTTTTTCAAACTTGGCAACTTTAAGATGTGTGGATGTGGCTGGCTGGGGAATTCTGGGAGTTGAAGCCCACACATCTTAAAGTTGCCAAGGTTGAAAAACACTGATCTGACTGATCGGGCCAGAGCTGGCTGCAGAAGGTGGTGCTGCAGGAATCTGGGTGCCATGAGAAGATTTACAGGTGAAAATCAGCACCTTAAATTGGAACTGGATCCCAACTGGCAGCCCATTTTGCATGTGATGCTATCTCAGAACCCTTTGATTGCTGTTGCAACTACACTTCCTGAATTACAGCTACAGGTAGTCCTCGCTTAACAACCATTTGTTTAGTGACAGTTCGGACTTACGACGGTGCTGAAAAACCTGATTTACAATGGGTCCTCACGACTGTTGCAGCATTCCCCCAGTCACATGATCACGCTTTGGGAACTTGGCAACTGGTTCACATTTATAACCGTTGCAGTGTCATGTGGTCACGTGATCGCCATTTTCAACCTTCCTGGCCAGCTTCTGGCAAGGAAAATGAACGGGGAACCACTTGATTCGCTTAATGACCATGTGATTCACTTAATGCCCATGGTTATTCGCTTAACAACTGCTGCAAAGAAGGTCATAAAATCAGGTTGGATTCGCATAATGATGCATAATGACTGCTTCACTTAGCAACTGAAATTCTGGTGCTAATTGTGGTTGTTAAGCACTACTTGTACAACTTAGGCATTGTGCTGTGACCGTTTTTTGTTTTCATCCTGCACAGCGGCTCAGGGTCAGACCATTAAAGCCTTGGAGGAGAGGAACCACACTGGAGGAGGCCGCAATCTCATTTGATACTTTCTTTTGTTTCTCCAGTGACCACAGGGTGACGTCATTCCGTGATCTTGTTCATGCTCAGGAAGAGGAGGAGGAGGAGGAGGAAGGACAAAGGTTAGTGGCTGGTCAGATGTCTGATCTTCCTCCTTCCTTAGGGTGGGGGAATGAGGAATTTGCAAAGGTCTGCATGGGGAAGCCTGTCTCTGGAAATGTTCCCGGGTGATAAAAATGTTATTGGAGAGCAGATTTCCTCTGGCTGGTCAGTTGTTGAAGCGTTGCTCTGCTGGGCTGCAACCTTTCCTGCAATTGTTTGCAGCGCATTCAGAATTTGCATAGCAAACGGTCCTGCTTTCTTTAGGGTCGGCAGGATTGTATCACTGCTGTATGACTTGCCTGGTGCTAACAGATAAATGAGAATTCTGCACCAAGAAAGGAATCGGTTCTGCAGCCTGTCTGGACTGGCTGTTTTTGAAATGGTTCTTTTTTTTTTTTAATGCATTGCCTTGTTCTGTCCTCTGTATTTGCATAATTCTTCATACATCCCGAAACTTTTCAAAAGTCAGAGAAAGAGCATGGCAATTCTCAGGAAATTAAATGTGAAGTCCAGAGTCACAGCAGATGTGTTTTTTTCTTTGCTCTTGTGAAATCTTGGGTTGGCAGCCATGGATATAACTTCGATTCTTTGGTTCTAAGCGAAAGGAAAGTCCTTTGAACTGTGTCACTTAAGGATGCTGAGAATAATTTTTTCTGTACTTCAGTGTTTTTCAACCTTGGCAACTTTAAGATGTGTGGACTTCAACTCCTAGAACTCCCTAGCCAGCATGCTGGGATTCTGGCCGGGGAATTCTGGGAGTTGAAGTCGACACATCTTAAAGTTGCCAAGTTGAAAAACAGGGCTGTACTCCGTTTCATAGAATGACAGCCCCTGCATGCAAGAGAGCATTAAATATTGGGAATATTACCGCTTACGACATTTCACAGTAAAACAGGGAAAGAGAATGGGAGTGAGCCATTATAATCGTCACCAAAGACCTTTCAGAACAGATGCGCTGCGTCAAATAGAATATTAGGGTATGTCCAAAATCAAGTACATGCAGCAATTTTGTTAATTAACACACAAATAAAACGTGTGCATTCGTGAACTCAGAACTAGCTCATAATATTCAGGGTAACCTCACTGCAGAATCAACAAGCCTGCTTGTTTTAAGGCTGCTTTCTCCAAGCAGATGCGTGGCCTCCAGATTCATTCAGATTATAACCCTCTAAATTTTCCACTGTTGGCTATGTTTTTAAGGAAAACATGTTATTATATCAAACACATTAAAAGAGGAAAGGGAATACAACATTAAGCCATATAATCTAAACTCACCATTAAAAATCACGAGCATAATAAAAAAAAAAGTGAAAAAGAAGATAAACTGGCTGGGAAATTATAACCAGAAACGCTCCCAAAAACTTGGGTCATGTTGGATGCACATCCTCCTCAATCGCTTTGTCAAAACAATACGCCCAACTCCTTTAAATACTGGCAAATAGCATTGCTGAAGGTCAGGTGGAAACGTGTTGTAGGGTACTCGTTTAGTCGGCTCCTGTGCCCACCCCCAAATCCATAGTTGGGGAGGGGCGCGTTACAGGACAAAACTGACGGGGGCGAACTTGCTTCGCATGAGACCTTCTCGTAGTTGGGTTAGCAGTTCGGTCTGCGCTGCAGAAAATTGCGCTCTGCTTCTGAAAAAGGGCCTCTGATGCAGACTTTTCCTGCAGGCTCATGGGAGCATCAAGCCCTGTTCGCTTTTGTTTAGATTTTATGCTGGTGGGTCAGAACGAAGCGGGCAGCAGATTGTTGGTCCCCCGAGGAAGAAGAGTCCAAACGAGCTGGTGGAGGATTTGTTCCGGGGGGCCAAAGAGCACGGAGCGGTGGCTGTCGAACGAGCAGCTAAGAGCCCCGGGGAAGGCAGCAGGCCAAAGGTGAGCCCGAGAGCGTCGGTAGAGGTCTGATCTGTGCTCTTGAGGGGGCTTGGATGGAGGGCCGATCTGCTTTCAGGTGGTCCCCAGGACTGCCTTGAGCGGGGCTGGGCTTGGCACAGAGGGGTGGCCTGGCTGAGAAGACACAGAAGCAGGAACAGTGTGGAGCATAATAAAGCAAGCCAGGAAGGGAGTAAAACGTTGAAATAACGATCAGGAGCTTTAGGTAAATGGTGTGACAAGGTGCCAAGATGAATTGTGTCGTCTCCAGAGTTACGAGAATGTGAAGCATTGGTCACTACAGGTAGTCCTCGCTTAACAACCATTCATTTAGTGATGGTTCAGACTTACAACAGTGCTGAAAAAACCAACTTACGACTGGTCCTCACACCTATAACCATTGCAGTGTCCTGTGGTCACATGACCATGATTTGGGCACTTGGCAACCGGTTTGCATTTATGACCATCGCAGTGTCCCGTGGCCACATAATCACCATTTTCAACCTTCCTGTCTGGCTTCTGGCAAACAAAATCAGTGGGGAACTGTGTGATTTGCTTAATGACCACATGGCTCGCTTAACACCTGCAGTGATTTGCTTAATGACCAACACAAAACGGTCATAAAATTGGGTCAGATTTGCTTAATGACTGCTTCGCTTAGCAACTAAAATTCCAATTGTCATTAAGCGATGACTACCTGTAGCTAATGTACTTAATCTTCTATAATCTGTTTCCTGTGGATGCTGTTAGGACCGAAAAGGCAAAACAAGCTACTTCTAGAAAAGGTTTACAAAATCTTTTTTTACATCTCCCTTTTGGGAGATGGGTGGTGATAAATTTGATTAATAAATAAAATAAAAATTAATAAAATCTCAGGTATTTTGGCATTCTTGTTGCTAAATGCTGGAGGCCAGAGTATCTGGAAGAACATTGCCTTGCCCCGTATAAAAAGCTTTCTGAGACAGCGGAGTAACTTTAAAGGAAGGACAATATAACTTTAAACAGCGTCCTGGCTTCATGGAGAAGAACCAGGCGAGGCCACCCGATCCGCTTGGCAGCTGCTTGGTCGTTCCAAGGTTCCTGTTCTTTTCTCTCTGGCAGCCCTTTGCGGGAGGCGGGTACCGCTTGGGAACAGCACCCGAGGAGGAGTCTGCTTACGTTGCGGGGGAGATGAGGCAGAACGCTGCTGCGCAGGACGTGAGTATTTCTGGCCCTGAACTGAATCCATGGCGCTAGCAGGTTCTAGGTCTGAGGCTCCCAAGCTTAGAACCTGGTGGCAGTCTGTGGAGTTTGTGGTGCCTCCAGGGCAAGGCCTGGCTAGGAAAAGTTCAGCCTCTGTCCAGGCCTGGGGAGAGTTTTTGGACTGGGAAGGGCCATGGCCTGGCTGGGTACCAGAAGGCTGCAGTTGGGCCAAGCGGTCTTAATCTTTCTGTGCTCTGGACTGCTGCGAGAGCCTGGTGGACTCCTTCTCGGAAAACTGTATTTAAATGCATGAAATAAAATACGTAGATATAGACTGCATTACAAAGGAAACCAATTATACTCAAATACAGCTACCAAAGTATTAAAAAGTAACAAATATATATGTACCCCTTTGTTAATCTATTAAGTCAATAACAATACCCTTTTTAGGAGAGCTATCAGAATGCTGTGTAGGGTATATTATATCCTTTTTTAGGGTAGAATAACAAGATACTGAGATTTATTAAAGTTATCAAACATCTTTGAGACTCATAGGCTCATAAATTTCTTTGTTGCCTACAGACATTTTATTGAATGAAAGGCTAAATTTCAGTTACAGGTTAGTGAAAATAAAGCTGTAAATTTTGTCCCACCCAAGTTCACGGGCTCCCCTGAAATCTATCCAGCACTGGGGGAGCTGGGAGGTCTGGAAAGACGGTCCCTCCCTCTTTGGCTGGGGCTTCTGTGGTTCTTGATGCCCAGACATGGGGGCAAGCCTTTCCAGCAGGCAATCACCGTTATCAGACAGGTGAGTTAGAAAAAAGAGGGAAGGAAGGGGAGCTTGGCTTGGTGTTAGAGCCATGTCTGTACAAAGTGGGATGAGGATGTTGAAGGGAGCCTTGCAAACGGCTACCCAGGTGCCAAACACAAGATGTCTGTGGGTGAACATTTAAGTGAGTTAGCCAAAATTGTGAGCTAGGACTGTCTAAGTGTTTCTCAACCTTGGTGACTTTAAGATGCTGGCTGGGGGATTCTGGGAGTTGAAGTCCACCCATCTTAAAGTTGCCAAGGTTGAGAAACACTGGTCTAAGGGTCGGCTTGTGTGTGTTCCTTACTTGTGAGTAGCTATATTTTTATATATAATTTTTATTAAGACTTTTAAAAAAGATTAAAAACTAATGTAAAGAAGAGAAGAGAAAAAGAAAGCAAAGAGAAGAAAAAGTGCCATGTTCCCTGGTTCAACATAGTTTATACATCGTAACGTTTCCCATGCCGTGGCGCTGACGTGCGTTTCTGTTTGGGAGGGAGCTGCTGGGAGACCTTGTACCAAGCTCTGTGTGTGAAATCAGTACAATGGAATGTGTTTGGGTTATGTTCTCTGTTCAAGGCCTTTTCCCGCAGACCATCAGAAGCCGTTAGGAGCACCTGGGACTGTGAACTTGGGAAGATTCTACAGGGGGAGGGATCTCATTTGCACCGAGGGTTTTTAGTTTGCATGTGGCGTGCTTTTATCATTCTCAGCTTTCTCTGTGATCCTGCATGCTGTTCTTTAATAAATCAGATATCTTTGTGATCCTGCTCATGAGTCTGATGGTGTTTTAGAATAGGCAAACATTACACAAGAAAAGAAAAAAAAGTTAAGAAAAATAGAAAAGAAAGAAAAAAGACATGAAGCGGCTTCCAATATTCTTCACAGCAGTTATAAGAATAATTATATTTTAACCTCTCTCTCTCTAAAGTTACATCATAATGTCCTTCTTTCTATAATCTATCCTGCCTAATCATCAAAACCATAAATCGTGAGTTTTTTTTTTTCCATTTTTATGCAAAAAGTCCGCAAGAGGTTTCCCGTCACCAATAAATGCAGTAAAGAGTGTCTTTGCTCTAATCAAAGAAGAAGTTAGTTTTGGAGTCCCTGGTGCTCTCTGAGCCTTGTTGTTTTCTTGCAGACATTTCATGAGACATCGTGAAACGTCTGCAAGAAGAAAACAACAAGGCTCAGAGAGCACCAGGGACTCCACAGTTCAACCCTGAGCTGCAGATATTTGCTTCGAAGTTAGTTTTATCCATCTCAGCAAGATCTGTCTGTTTCACACTTGAGTAGCTATTGACAAAGAACTTAATGGCTTTAGGTTTCCTTCTTACGGTGATTTTCTTTTCATTTTTCCTGGTTTTTGCCAGGGCAATGTCTACATGCTTTTTGCAATAACCGAAAGTGTTTATGAATTAAAAAGTCTTTGCGTTAGGCCTAGTGCAGAGTTCCTCAACCTTGGCAACTCCAAGCTGTGCGGACTTCAACTCCCAGAATTCCTCAGCCAGCAGCTGGCTGGGGAATTCTGGGAGTTGAAGTCCGCACAGCTTGGAGTTGCCAAGGTTGAGGAACCCTGGCCTAGCGCACATCCCAAACAGTGAAAGTAACCCAGGCTGTAGGAAGCAAAATACTTTGCTTTAAATGCCTTTCTTTCGCTGCCAGCTAGTCAAGAATATCCGGCCAAAAGACTTAAGGGTCTCTGCAGCGTTAGGGACTGCCTTGCGAATTGGCCAATGGTACCGTTCGGGCAGAGAGGTTCTGCTCACTGTAGACTTAATTCTGTTTTTTGTAGGTCCACATAGTCTTAAAGCTGTGGAAAAGCGGATTCAGCCTAGACAGCGGAGAGCTGAGGAGCTATCAAGATCCATCCAATTCTCAATTCCTGGAGTCCATCCGTCGGGGGTAATACTGGTGCACGGGGAATCGGAGCAACGGCTGGCCTCAGGCCACACCGGCTGCTCAGGCCTGGCCTTCCTGGGAGTCTGTGTGTCCTAGTAATGGCATCTTTTGTGAATCAGGCTGATTCTTCCTGCACTGGGGAAGGGTGGTTAGTGGGCTTCCCCCCCAAGCGGCATTCCTTCCTTTCCTTTCTTGCAGAGAAGTCCCCGCCGAGCTCCGTCGCTTGGCCCGTGGTGGGCAGGTGAATTTGGATCTGGAGGACCATCGCGATGAGGAATTCGTGAAGCCCAGGGGTGCCTTCAGGGCTTTCACCGGAGAAGGGCAGAAGCTGGGCAGGTAAGTAGACAGGATGCCTGTGAATCTGTCCCCCTCCCAAGGGCGTTTCCTCCCCCCCTCCATTGCTGCAGGAAGGAGGATCCCAAGATCCACCAGTGACATCTAAGGAGGGTGTCATTTGAGTCTGTTAAAAAAAATTCTAGAGAAATAGGAAGATGGAGGGAAATATTTAATTTATTTATTTATCTAATTTATCCCCACCCATCTCCTCCCATCGGAGCAGGACTCAGAAGTGCACCTTCTCTGCCCTCTGGAATGAGCCCCCCACCAAATTTGAACAGCCCCCTCCCTCCTGGTGTTTCGAAGGGCCCTGAAGACCCAGCTCTTCACCCAGGCCTTTGGCGAGGACAGTTGGTGCCCCTTTCTTCCTTTTCCTTGTTCCCACCTGGGTTTGTTTTCTCTGCCATAGTATTTCTTGTTTTTAAAGGCCTTTAACAATTTGTAAACCACACAGAGTCACTGGGAGTTGGGCAGCATATAACGTTTTAAACAATATTATTATGTTTAGTATCATATTAAGTTATTTAAATTATTAATGATGAATTATATTGTATGTAATAATTCAAACATTATTTTAAATATTTAATAATAATATTTTTTTTGTCCCACTTACAAGTGGTCGGGGGGTTATTTTAACCTCCCTGGCTGACCCCCATCTTTGAAGAGCTCCTTGGTGTAATAATTACGATAGGCTGAGGCCAGTCAGGCTGAACCTACTGACACCTGGTCTGTCCAGCAGGGAGTTCTTAGCCCTTCTGAATGGGACTTCTCCCTTCAGTTCAGTCCTTGGGAAATAGGAAAGAAGGTTCTTTGGATGTTCCTCCCTAAATCCAGGAAGCAACAACATGAAGACAATGTCATACCCATCCTGAAGCAGAAGGGGCTCGGACAACCCTGTGGTCTTGCAGGTGGAGAAGGATTTAGTGAGAAATTCTCCTTTCCAACCAGGGAAGCCAAATTTATAGGCAGAAAAGGAGTTTATTGGGAATGGGGGATATGAAAAAAAACAAGGTGATAGTCACACATACAGAATTCCAAATAAAATCAGCACCCATCATTCTACCTGAACTAGTTACATTTTCCCTGCACAAATAAGGTCTTAGGTTTCATCCCATGTTCAGGTGCGTTACTGAGATGATGGTTAGAGAAGGATTTTCTGGAACTGGTTGGGCAGACACCCCCCGCACTTGCTCCTGCTCTTCCTCCCTTGAGGATTATTCTCAATTTTATACAGGTAGTCCTCGACTTACGACCGTTCGTTTAATGATGGTCCGAAGTTATGACACCCTCGAAATGGGTGCTTTATGGCCTGTAAAGGACTTCTGAGCATTGCAAAGGATCATACACACCCTTGGTCACATGATTGCAATTTGGGCGCTTGGCAACTGACTCACATTTACGACTGGTTGCAGCATTCCGCAGTAACATAATTGTGTTTGGCAACTTTTTTGCTGTTTTCCAGCAAAAATCGCCCATAGGGGAAGCTGGATTCGCTTAATGACTGCTGTAAAAATGGTTGTAAAATCGGGTCCAGTCACATGGTGATTCAACTTACGACTGCAATGACTCACAGTGGAAATTTTGGTCCCAATTGTGGTCGTAAGTCGAGGACTACCTGTCAAATATGGGAATACTCGAAAGGCAGTATCTTTGGGGAGACTCACTGTTGCTTTCCCAGTCAAGTAAAAGGTCTACCTGTGGTATGGTGTGCACAGCCAGTAAATGAAGTGGTGCCTGAACCTACTTTGCTTACAACCACATAGCTGAATGATAACGGTGCGGATTAGTTTTCAGGCCCCTCAGTGTGGCGTCAACTGACCATATGCTTTCAGTGGCACTTCTGTGCTGCATTGTAAAACATATTTTTTAAATTTATTTTATGTGTATATAACCAAGTTGAAAAGACTCGTGATTTACAGCTATTCTATAACAATGTGCAGCCAATTAAAATTTGTATTGTAAAGAAGTAAGACTGATTATGATGATAGAACACAAGCAAAACTCAAGGCCAAAATGAAGGACAGTTAAATCGAAATTATAAAAATTGGCAACAGCCAAATACCTTTTGGAAGAGTCTTGTCATAAGCAACTTCCAGAATGTTACGTGGGATAATATGAGTCAAATTCAAATTTTATTATGCATGATCACTGACCAGCAAAGTAAAAATAAAAGGAATTCAAAAACAGTGACCAAATAATCATTTGGTCAGATAATCATCAACAGTGACAGTATAATAATCATAAAAAACGTAAACAATTTAGACTTAAAACCAGCATAAGGAAGTCACTGAATAAAATACAGCAAAAGAATATAAAACATAAGACAGAGTGGAAATAGGATAAAATTGAAACACAAAATGCCACTCCAAGGTTAGGAGATTTTTTGTCTTCATCTGAAAATTGCTGCAGATAGCAACTTTGCCATTCTGTTGGTGATAGTTGTTCTGATCTATGAGTAGGGAGTGGACCGCGTCTCATTAAAAAATGGGGGTTTGGTTAAGGGGTGGCAACTGAATCTGATTTTGGTGTGAATCTTAATTTCAAGGGGAGGCTCTACCACAATATTTCTCAACCTCAGCAACTTTAAGCTGGGTGGACTTCAACTCCCAGAATTGAAGTTGGCTGGCTGGGGAATTCTGGGAGTTGAAGTCCACCCAGCTTAGTTGCTGAGGTTGAGAAACACTGCTCTAACCTAAGGCTGGAGTGCTGACTGACAAATGATGCCTCCTTTCTTCATTTCTCTTAACCTCACAAAAGTGGGGTACAATCAGAAGCTTTTCCTGGGAAGAACACCTTGGATGGACTGACTCAGCTGGGTGAAGGTGGTTCTGCAGGTACCTGTGTGCCAAGCCTTATTTTTAGGTTCCAACCAACAATTAGGGTCACTTGGAGTCACTTCTCCTGTCCATTGCCCCGGTGAAATGGGTGGGCAGGAGAAGAGAATTCTTTTTTGCAAAATGCTAACAAATTGGCTGTCCTCGATGTACTGCTGGTTTAGGTTAGCTCAAGCTTGCTGATTCTGGCCACCCGCACCTATCCTCCCAATAAAATTGCAGTGATTAATTTTACAGGTTGAAAAGTATGGTGTATGATCAATATGAGAAGAGAAATAGTTTTCCTCACAGTCGGTCGTAGGTGCTTTAATTCAGCTGTGGCTGTGCTGTGGCATCATAGCTCAGCTAGAGAGCTTTGCAGTTTTCAATCTATATTTTCTGTAATGGACTCCAAAGTATTCAGCAAGGTAGACTTACAACAAGTTTTTTCTGCTTTCCCCCAGCACTGCCCCCCAAGTGATGGGCACCAGCTCACCCTCTCAGCAGGCAGAAAACGAAGCCAAAGCCAGATCCTTGGTCACCATCGATGAGGCAGAGCCCACCACCAACATCCAGATCCGGCTTGCGGATGGTGGGCGGCTTGTACAGAAATTCAACCACAGTCACAGGTAGGGGGGAAGTGGAACGTGGGGTGCGGGGAGGGCAAAGTGGGAATGGTCGGGCCGGCCAAAGCATGCAACTGGTGCTGCTGGGTACAGACTTCCAGAGGTGCCCGGGTTCTTTCCATCTTTACAGAGATAGCAGAGTTACAGGAAATAATTGAAGTTGTTTTTTCCCCAGTGCATGCTGCTGTACGTCCGTAACAGTTCGTAACCAGGGAATGTCAGTGTCGTCTTGTGCAGAGCATAAGTTTGGCTATATTTGTCCAGTTTTAATGAAGTGAGCGATACTGTTTTGTGTGTGTGTGTGTGTATTGCTGTTGCCTCTTGTTAAGCATATCAACATTCAGCAAACATATGCATCGCCCTTACCTGTTTCCTAAACTGGAATTTTTGGCCAAGACCACAGCTGGTGGGCAATTAGTAGGAAAAGGAAGTCCTATCTTATCTTATCTTATCTGTATGGCATGGTTTACTTTTTCTCCTTTTAAATTTTAAGGGGCAGGTCTGTATGGTGGCCTTATGGCTCTCGTTGAGCAAAAGTATCCGGGCCTGCTTTTGTGCGTTGGTTTAATGGTTGCGGCTGCTTCACTGGTCACTGGCCATAAATAAATACAATTTCACGTGCTTAAATTAATTCCGACCAGGCTGGTTTGCGCTGGACAGTCACCTGTTTACAGTGGGCTGAGCACGTTGGCGTGTCCCACAAACGAGGCCTAGCGTGGTAGGTGAATGTGGTCAGAAGCTAGGCGCTCCCCTTGTGCTAGGCTAAATACAGTAGGGTTAGGGTTTCTTTGAGAGCCAATGCAGCCATTAAGGATTATAGCTTAGTGAAATACAGGGATTCTCAACCTTGGCAACTTTAAGATGTGTGGACTTCAACTCCCAGAATTCCCCAGCCAGTGTGGGGATTCTGGGAGTTGAAGTCCACACATCTTAAAGTTGCCAGGGTTGAGAAACCTTGGTTTAACAGATAAACATTGTTAAAAGAAGACAATGAGCACGACCCCTGTCCCCTTTCCTCCGGGCAGGATCCGCGACATCCGGCTCTTCATCGTGGACGCCCGGCCGGCCATGGCCGCCACTGGCTTTGTCCTCATGACCACCTTTCCGAACAAAGAGCTCTCGGACGAGGACCAGACTCTCAAGGAAGCCAACCTCCTGAACGCCGTCATCGTCCAGCGGTTCGTATAAGGGGACCTGCCCGCAGGCCCGCCTCGTATCGCCCTCTTTGTGGTTCACCGCCCCACCATGCGATGTCGCCGCCGGGTCGCAGCGCTAGTTTCAGGCTCCTGGATTGGCCTTTTGGGTTGCGTTTCCCATATTTGGGTTTTTTTTTAATTTCTTTTATTTTTTTGCGCTGATCCATGGACTTTAAGAAAGAAACAAAACCAAACAGAGACTTTTGTGTTCCCTGTTGTGCCTGCCGGAGCCCTGCCAAATAACTGACGGAGCAAGAGGCTGTGTGGCCCTCGGAAAGGGGAGGGCGAAGGTGCTGGAGTCTCCTGTAGGTCCTCTTCCGGAGGGGCCCCAGCATTCTTCCTTCTCTTCAGTGGATTAAATAAAGTGAACCCCAAATTAGGGCCTCTCTTTTCCATTGCCAACCAAATCCTGTCGGGGGAATGTTGGGATGGTCCCCTTTTCCCCCTCTCCAAGAGCCTGGCATCTGTTCCACCCTCCTCCATGGCCTCTCCTTTCCATCTTCTTTGCCCCAGCAACGGGCAAAGCTTTGGGGCATCTATGATGCCCTGCAGGGCTCCATGGTTGTATTTTTGTGGGTCCACGCAACATGCAGAGGAATCCGAATTAGAATTCCCGCAGTTAGGAGCAGGCCTTTGTCCTTTAGGGCAAGTGAAAGGTCTGGCATGGCAAGGCAAGACATTATGGCCAAGAGCAGGTTCTTCTTTGATGGGGCTTTAGGAAGTTCATGGAGGGGGGACAGGGGTGGGCTGTCTGTCTAACTCATTGTTTCTCAACCTAGGCAACTTTAAGACGTGTGGACTCCAGCTCTCAGAATTCCCCACTGCTGGCTGGGGAATTCTGGGAGTTGGAGTCCACACGTCTTAAAGTTGCCTAGGTTGAGAAACCATGATCTAACTGGAATCTGCCTGTTTTGAGAATTGGATGCAGTTGCCCAACCTGGTCTTGGTCAGTCCTCCTCTGCTTTCACTGAATGCCCTTGCAAAGCCCTTCTCGAAGAAATGTTTTCCTTGCTTGGCAGAAAGCATATGTGAAAACGCCTTCTTCTGGGAGCGTGTGCGGCCTTTCCCCCTCGGCCTGGTCTCCCCGCAGCTCCTCTTCTGTGGGTCGTGTGGGTGCTGGGGAGGAAATGGGTGTTGCTCAATGGGCAGCGTATCTCGCTTTCAAACTAGGAACGTCCAATCCAGCCAGGTTGTTTCCGCCCCTCACTGGATGGTTCAGAAAAGGGTGTTCTTTTTTTTTCTCAGCTAATTGAGTCCACACCGCCCGTTGACGGTGAATTCTGTAAATTATTGTGATAAGTGTGCGTGCATTAAAAATCCAAAATGACCTTAGGACAACAGTGTCTGCCCCTTTCTGACGTAGTGCTGCATGGCCTCTCCTTTGAGGGCCACCTGAGCAGGTCTTGGCAGAGGGAGGGGGAAATTTGGGTGGTGAACCTCTCTGCCCTTTCAGATTTGGGTTCGTGTGAGTTACGGTAGTGCCGGAGAAAATAGATTGTATGCCTTTCTAGAGGGTTTATTTTTTTTAACACTGTTGCAGTAGGTAGGAATAATTCAAGTAGAAATGGATTGGCTGGCACGTTCTGACTTGATTTAGGGTTTTTTCCCCCCCTTGAGGGGCATATTAATTCAATGTATTAACCCATTTTCTATATTGTCCCAATCGAATTGTATAGAGCGGTGTTTCTCAACCTCGGCCGCTTCAAGCTGTGTGGACTTCAACTCCCAGAATTCTGGGAGTTGAAGTCCACACAGCTTGAAGCGGCCGAGGTTGAGAAACACCAGTATAGAGGAATCTTCAAAACCATAATTTCTTCCACCTGCAACTTGGGTCTTACAGTCTGTCCTGTCACTTCATGGTCTAAGTTATTCTTACTAATTGCAATAAACCCCCAGTTTAATTGACCTCCATTTAGTGTACTTTCAGTATAATGGGCCAATTTTTTTGAGTGCTGGATGAGCCCACTTCGTAATGGTTGGGAAAACGATTGGGTCAGCCTCAGTTGTGTTATGCTCTCTGTCCTTTTTATTGGTGGGATTTTTTTCCCCTGTTTTATTCCTATATTAGCCACCCACGGCTGCAATTTAGGAGTTGGATGACCATACAGATTGGCAAATTAATAAATGGACTGGTGTTCATTAAATCAAAGTTTTACTGCAAGCAGTGGCATTTATTTCCATTAGCAAATTGCTTAATTTGACACAAATGACATGAATTGGGATTCCAAGACACCCATTTCCCAAAATGGTCCGTTTAATTAATGGCATCTTGAAGTGGTTTATAATAAAAAGCCTTAAACAATAATTTGGGAATATATTTTATTATACACTTTTGCAGCTCGCTTATTTCCCTAGATTCCAGAAAGTTTATAGATAGCCCAAAGCAGCAGATAAAACCAAGGAGTATAATTGTCTAATGCAGTGTTTCTCAACCTCAACAACTTTTAAGATGTGTGGACTTCAACTCCCAGAATTCCCCCAGCCAGCCATGCTGGAATTCTGGCTGGGGAATTCTAGGAGTTGAAGTCCACACATCTTAAAGTTGTTGAGATTGAGAAACACTGGTCTGATGATTCTCTGCAGGCAGCCCTAACCCTATTGGCCCAAGGACAGCCAGATCTTAAGTAATGTTCCACTTTACAGTTGTAAAGTGCGACGTCGCAGGACCGCGCCGCTTAGCGATGGAAATCCCGGCACTTCCAGTTGCCGTTGTTAAGCGAATCACAGGTCATTAAGTGAGGACCTCACATGGTCACCATTTGTGACCTCCTGCCGGCTGCCCCACTGACTTTGCTTGTAGGAAGCCAGCAAAGAAGGTTGCAATCGCTTGACTGTGAGGATGCAGCAACGGCTGTAATTACAAGGACTGGTGGTAAGTCCCACTCGTTTGGCGCTGTTGTAAGTTCAAATGGTTGCTGAACGAGTGGTCATTAAATGAGGATCACCTGTATCTATCCAGAGTTGTTGAGAGTCAGGCGGCATACAAATGTAATAATAAAATAAAATAACAGTAGCCAGCTCGTTCAGGACTTTAAAGGTGAAGAGAGACCTAAAAGAAATATTAGTGTATTGTAGCAGTGTAGGAGACACACCACGAAGACCAGTCCTCAAATAACCCACCAAGGGGACTCTTGCCAATTGTGGCTCACGCCGCAGGACTTCTCTGGATCATTTCGGTGATTGACCAGGTCTCTAGCATGAAAGGGTGTTTTCTGGATGGGTTGCTTAGGGAAGGGTGGTATTTAGGGCACTTACTGCCACCGAGGTCACTGAGATGTTTAAGTGAGCCTAGACCAGTGTTGGCTGGCTGTGGAATTTTGGGAGTTGAAGTCCACCCATCCTGAAAGTCGCCAAGGTTGAAAAACACTGGTTTGGTACTTCGGTAGGACACTAGCAGGAAATTGCAGGGCTGTAGGCCAAACCGTTTGCATTGTTGCCAACAAAATAACCTGGACAAGGGGGGTACAAGAGGCTCAACCTCTCTGTGCTCAGAAATAATAACTTGCAAGTGGTGTTATTTGCAAACAGTGCAGGTGGTGTTGCTTGCCATGCCTTCTCCTGCAGACAGCCATGGCAAGGTGCCCGCAGGGGACGTGGCTAGACTTCTCTGAGAACGCCAGTGGCCTGCACATAACGCTTCATCTTCTGTATGACCAGGCTTAGCAAATGAACTCAAACCTGTTGCTGCTCTGTTGGGGACCCTCCTGATCTCTGCGGGCCAGTGGTCTCCAACACGGTGCTCTCCAGGTGAAGACGCAACCCACCTGCCTCCTTTTAAAGAGGGGTGGGCTCTTCTCTCTCTTGAAAATTTGGTACAAGTAGTCCTGGCTTAACAACCATTCGTTTAGTGACGGTTCAGACTTACGACTGTGCTGATAAAAACGACTTATGGCTGGTCCTCACACAACCATTGCAGTGTCCCTGCGGTCACATGATCACGATTTGGGCACTTGGCAATTGGCTCACATTTATGACTGTTGCAGCGTCCCGTGGTCACATGATCACCATTTTCGACCTTCCAGGCCAGCTTCTGGCAAGCATAATCAGTGAGAAACTGCATGATTCACTTAATTACCATGTGGTTTGCTTAACACCCACAGTGATTCACTTAACGACCATCAAAAAAAGGTTGTAAAATCGGGTCAGATTCGCTTAATGGCCACTTTGCTTATCAACCAAAATTCCGGTCCCAATTGTGGTTGTTAAGCAAGGACTACCTGTATTTTCAGCAGAGGTGCTCTGCAGGGTTATGCCCCTGGAAAGTGTCATTCTTTTAACTTTGGGAGTTTTTGTTTCAGCTCTTGTTTTATTTATGGAGAACTCCCCCCCATGCCTTAAGATCTTTGTGGAAAGGACAACAACAATAATTATATATTCTTCTTTTGGTTGTACATGGAAAATGGTGTGATTAACCTATTTATGAATGGCCCAAAGGCCTTTTCAGAGAAGGAACGCTGGAGGGGAGAAATGCAGCGAAAGCATTTCTGGGCAGTTGTTTGGGAAGGAGCCCGTTGCCTTCCCTCTGCACCGAAGCACCTCCTCTTCAGACTGATGAACCGTCTTCTGGACGGCTTTTCGGTGCAGTTTGAGGAACTGCTGCAGATGTTGGTTTCCTAAGCGATCAAGACTTGCAGCTATTTTTAGAGCCTCGAGACCTTTCCTCGCTTTCTCAGGTGGGCAGACGTGCGGGATGAGAGCTGTGAAGGGCTTGCGTGGATGGCTGGATCTTTCCCCACATTCCTGCTCTGCTGTTTTCACTGGCTGAGTCTGTCCTTAACATGGAACAGTTGCAGATGACTCTTCTTAAAAGAAAAGGAAGGGCCTTACTTCTGGCCGATTGCTCAGGCAGCTCTTGAAAATCTTCCCCTTGAAAATGGGAGGTCAGAGGGATGATCTGGCTACCGAAAGCTCGGTTGCTTCCAGCGGGCTGCTTGCTGTGTAATATTTATCATTACAGGTAATCCTCGCTTAACAACCATTCATTTAGTGATGGTTCAGACTTACAATGGTGCTGAAAAAACCCGACTTTATGGCCAGTCCTCACGCTTAAGTCCATCACAGCGTCCCCATGATCACAATTTGGGTGCTTGGCAATTGGTTTGCCTTTATGGCTGTCGCAGCATCCCATGATCACGTGATCGCCGTTTTCGACTGTCCTGGCCAGCTTCTGGCAAGCAAAATCAGTGGGGAACCGTGTGATTCACTTAACAGCCATGTGGTTTGCTTAATGACCACGGTGATTTGCTTAATGACCACCATAAAAAGGTCGAAAATCGAGTCGGTTTGCTTAATGACTGCTTCACTTAGTAACCATAATCCCAGTCCCAATTGTGGTCGTTAAGTGAGGACTACCTGTAATTTAAAACTTGGGCTCAGGGAGGGCCATCTGGAGAATGTTATTCTGAGATCCATGATAATAAGAGAAATGTTGGCAGTCCTGGTCACTGTGATGGGTATGCTTCTAACCAACCCAAAGGTTACCCGCAGTGTAAACACTTGGTGGGGAGGCAGAACCTGTAACTGATCCTCAGAAGCAGCAGGGGATGTGGGAACGGTGTGTCTGAATTTAATTCGTAGTACGTAAAGGTTGGAAGGGACTGTAGAGGACATCTAGTCCAACCCCCTGCCCAGGAATCTGTTGGTAATGTTTGTGCACTAGGTGTGCCTCAGTGTGCACCCCGAAGTGGGGATAATTTATTAAATACTAATGTATTGAATTTATATGGTGACCGACTCCCAGCAACTCTGGGCGGATGAGGGGTTGGTCAGCTGCTTCGACGTGATTCTCAGAACGGCGTGGCCAGGAAACTCTTTGGGGTTCGGTTTCTCCCAGCACGTACAACTCTTCTGCTCTGGAGTGGCAGGTCCGGCAAATTCTCCTCCACCGGTTGCGGACGTTGCTTTGCAGCGGAGGGCTGCCCTGCGGGCGAAGGACTTTTGACCCCGCCCCCGCCGAACCTCCGTATCCCCAAAAGGGAACGGACCAAGCTAGAGAAATAGGCAGGGCCCTAACAAGACTGAAAATGGCATTTAATTGTATTGTTAAGCGTACAAGGGTGCTTCGTATGCTGGATGACCAACCTCTCAGATCTCCAAAAGCTAAGCAGGGTCAGATCTGTCTAGCACTTGGATGGGAGACTAGCAGGAAATCCTGGGGCGGTAGTTCAGACTGGGAAGGTGGGAGACATCTCCAGGGAGGGCGGTGGCAAAGTGGTTCCGCGGAAGCAACCTGGGCATGCCCGTGAAGACTCCTGGAGCTGACAGGAAGGAAAGCTCTCTACCCCGTTGAAAGCTACCGACTGGGGGCGTCATTGGGAGGTCTTAGGAACTATAGTGTAGTCTTGGGGTTTTAGCTGGTGTCCTTGAGCGCCAGCCTTGCAGTTATGAGACAAGTTTAGTATGTATGTGGATATTTAAATTGAATTACAATAGAGCAGTGTTTCTCAGGCTTGGCCACTTTAAGACGTGTGGACTTCAACTCCCAGAATTCCCCAGCCAGCATTGCTGGCTGGGGAATTCTGGGAGTTGAAGTCCACACGTCTTAAAGTGGCCAAGCCTGAGAAACACTGCAATAAAGTTTGATGCCGGAGAGGCCCCTGGACTGTGATGTCCACAAGGCTCTGCTGAGCATGCAGTCAGAGGACTTCTTTAAACTGGAGGGGAGGTTTCAAGCTGGGCCTATTGCCCTGAATGCGGCGACAGAATATTGGAAAAAAGCTAGCCGTTTA
Source organism: Candoia aspera (assembly GCF_035149785.1). Classification (NCBI taxonomy): domain Eukaryota; kingdom Metazoa; phylum Chordata; class Lepidosauria; order Squamata; family Candoiidae; genus Candoia; species Candoia aspera. The sequence goes on from NC_086155.1 coordinate 2,953,367, forward strand.
TAAAGAAACGGCTTCATTGGTTTATTGCCTTGAGAGCCCCTGCCTTTCCTTCTTTTCAAGCTATTAGCAGCAGGTGATGTTTGCTTTAAGGTGCCGCAGGCATACTTTTGCAAGGGGAAAGCTTGCCTGTTATATAATCAGCTAGAATGTGGAAAAGCGATGATACGTTTGAAAAAAAGAAACCTTGCATGTTTTTACATCCATATCTTTAAGCAAATTGAAGAATGAGCTTAGATCGGAGGAGGCCAATCCTTGATGTAGTGGAATTTGATGTGATTGAGAATGTGTCTCTGGCACAGGCTGATACACAGACCAAGATTTGCTATACAGGTAGTCCTCACTTAACTACCACAATTGAGAGCGGAATTTTGGTCGTTAAGTGAAGCAGTCATTAAGTGAATCCAACCTGATTTTACCACCTTTTCTGCGGTGGTCATTAAGCAAATCACCATGGCCATTAAGTGAACCATGTGGTCATTAAGCAAATCATGCAGTTCCCCATTGATTTTGTTTGCTAGAAGCCAGCTGGGAAGGTTGAAAATGGCTATCACCTGCCCGTGGGAAGCTGCAAGGTCATAAATGCAAACTGGTTGCCAAGTGCCCAAATCATGATCATGTGACTGCAGGGACGCTGTGATGGTCGTAAGTGTGAGGACTGGTGGTAAGCCGTTTTTTCCAGCACTGTCTTAAGTCTGAACTATCACTAAATGAATGGTCATTAAGTGAGGACTGCCTGTAATTGTTTGATTAAGGTGCTTTTGGATGGCCTCTGAGTTCAGTGCCAAGAAACTGTCTCTTGTGGGTTCTGAATGCTTCAGCTGGCACCACCCTGCAACACAGCGAGAGTTTTCCAGCCACTCTGAAACGGTTCAATTAATCTGTCACTGGAGCAGTCCCAACGCCAGATTCCTGAGTTAGGAGTTCCTTTCTAGGTACCCCTGCAGGTGCGCAGGGCGCCTCGGGGCTGGCTGCCAAAAATCCGCAGCGCCTGCTTGCACCTTTGAGAGTGACACAGTGGCGCCAGGCCTCCTTCCCCAGTGTTGTTCCTAGAGGAATCCAGGCATGCTTTCCTGCACCTCCTTCACCTTCTGGCTGGGCTGCATCTTCCTTGGGCATTCACAGGCTGTTTGAATAAATAAAAGGCCTACAGCCTGCATCCATTTCAGATATCTTCATCTTCTCACCAGGATCCCAGAAGGCATTTTTAAAGAATTAAAGTGGCAGCTGCATCCCAGGCTTTGGAAATGCAGCCTGGGACGAGATGACTTTTTTGCTACCCACTCTGGGTGTCTGGTGATGTCATTGTGCAAACGCCACAAGTTAATGTAATCTGTCTCAGGTACAACATGCTGCGAATGACGTATGCTGTGTAATTGGTGTTGCCTGCACGGTGATGTCATGATCTCTGTGAGGTCGTCATGGCTTCAGCCAGGTTGGTTAATAAAGAGGTGGATGCATGGGAGAAGCCCAGAAAATGGGTGGAGGGAGCCATCGAGGGCAGCGGTGCCATGCCAGGAGTGCTGAGAAATGGCAGAGAGGGTGGCAGGAGCCTGAGGATTCAACCATACAAACAGGGACTTAGCTGGGTTCACACAAAGGATCACTGCAGTGCGGTGGTGAAGGAGCTAGACTAGGAACAAAGAGTTTCAGCCCCAGAAGCTCTCTGGTCCGGGTTACTCTTAACTCCTAGCAGCTACGGAGAGGGATTTTCTCCAGGCTGATCTGTCCCCAACCTGGCCCTATCAGGTCTTCCAACGGTGCCCCCGTCGCCACTGTAACGGAGTCCCTCCCCCTGGCTGCTGGTTGTCCTCTTCTCCTCTTTCCTTCCACCTTTCCCAGCATTATGGACTCCTCAAGGGAGCTGGGTCTTCACACTGACTGATTATGTTCCATCGTGTCCGTGTTGGCCCTTAGCAGACAGGTTTTCTCCATGGCGATCTGTCCCCAGCCTGGTCCTTCAGGCTCCCAACAATGTCCCCATCACCACTGGAACTGAGTCCCTCCCCCTGGCTGCTGGTCCTCCTCTTCTCCTCTTCCCTTCCACCTTTCCCAGCTTTATGGACTTCTCCAGAGAGCTGGGTCTTCCCCTAATGTGTTCGAAGTGGGATAATTTGAGCTCAGCCATTTGTGCCCCGAGCGAGAACTCCGGGTTGATTTGTTTGACGGCCCGTTTGTTGGTTTTCTTGGCTGTCCGTTGTATTCTCAGGAGTATTCCCCAATGCCAGAGTTGAAAAACATCAATACTCTTCCTCTCCTGCTTCTTCAAAGCCCAACCCTCGCTTCCATAGAGCGCCACAGAGAGTACCGCTGCCTGCACGATTCTGATCTTTGTGAGTGTTGGGTATGTCACAGCATCTAAATCCTTTCCATAGCTGCCCTGCTGAGTGCTCGTCTGCAGTGCGTTTCTCGACCGCTTGTTCCTTGATGGTTGATGGCTGACCCTGAAAGGCAGAAAATCTCCACCACTTCGGTACCTTCACTGTCAATTCTAAGGCAGGTGGTTCTGCATGTTGTCATCAGTTTGGTCTTCTTTATTTTTAATCTGGGTCCCGTTTTTTCACTGTGCTCCTTGACTTTCATTAATAGAGCTTGCAGTTTCAGCTCTGTGTCATCCCTTGAGTGCAGATAACTGATGTTTCTTCTTCCAATCTAAAAACCGCGCTCGCCGCCTTGCAGTCCAGCTCCCCTTAGTATATAATATTCAGCATATAGGTTGAATAAATAAGGGGAGCGTATAAAGCTTTGTCTCACTCCCTTGCCAAGCTGTTTCACCGTCCAGACGGTGGCTTCCTGTCCTGTGTATAAAGTACAATAAAACAAATAACAGATGACTACAACTAGGGGGCCAGAGGACAAGGCCATGCCCCTTTGGGAAGTCCTCCTGCACACACTGCGTTCCTTGTGCTAATCTAGGAAAGACAAAAGGGCAACAGAAAGGTGTCTGGACTGAACTATAGAACCACCGAGAGCTGAAGGGTCAGGGAACTGTGGTTGAGGAGACAACTTTTCAGGAACTTGAAAGGTCACTTGTGGAGACTCCCCGAAGACAAGCAGCATGTTGGAGGTGGCAGATGCAGTTTGCAGAAGGGAAGGTGGCAGGTGGGCAGAAGGATGAATTGGCAGCAGGGTGCTGAGGTGACTAACCCACTCCTCTCACGCAGATGGAGGCTGAGTCTGCCAGATTCTCTGTTCCTGGTAGGAAAGCGAAGGAAGGCTTCTGCTTAAGATGGTGCAGGGAGAAAAAGAGGAATGGTCAGACCTCCCTTTGTGAATAGCGAAAAGAGTTGCAAGGTTTTTGTAGCAGAAGGTGCTGCAACAGGAGGACCGGGCTGCTCAGCGCGCCAAGTCACTGGCCCAGATGAGGCTTTTCCTTCCATGCGTTAGAAAAACAAGACATTCATGTTTTAAACAAGTTATGTAATTTGTTAGGTTTATATCACTTTCATTCAGGAGCTCAAGGTGGCATCTGTGCCCAGTTTTGCTGCCACTCTACACATTTTGCAAATTTAATTTGGATTACTTACTGGTCTATCAAAGCCACATCAAGCGGGGATAATTTTCCTCTTGAAGCTGCACTGCCATGACCGTCGATGCAGTAATGTCAGTGGACTGCTGGAGGCAAAACCTGCAGCAATTTTCCCTGGGTTTTATAGTTTGCGGGTGCAGGGTCACTCAGAATAGTGTTCTTAAGCCTCTCAGAGGCTAATGTAAGCAAGGCGTGGAGGAGGAAATTACCACAACGTTCTGTACATAAAATGCCCCTCCATCTTTCAGTCTCCACCATCTCCGCTAGCTTTCTATTTATGTTCAGGCCCAGAATGGTTTACAGTAAGACAACACAGGAGATTATGAAGTCTTTTCTTTGCACTCGTGCAAACTGCGTTTTCCTGAACCCACCGACGTCTCCTTCTAGCCCACACATCTGTATGTATTTTGGTTACTTACAGATTAGTCCTCCACTGGAGAACCAGTTTCCTTTGTGGATTTGAAAATAATTCCAATCTTCTATTCCCATTTACTGAAGGATAAACCTTATAGTTCTGAGTTCATCTGGCCCTTTTAGGAGCTCAGTGAGTGTCCCAAGATCTGCTTTATGCTCCACACACTGTAACGGATGTTGAAGTTTTCTTATTTCTTGATCACCTTTTACTCTGCCACGCCTCCAGTTTCAGCACTCTGAAGGACAGGTCTATCCTGTCCGCCTTTGCGTTTGGAATGGTGCCGAAGTCACCTCTCATTTGTGCAAGACGGCAAAAAATGAATTCTGCCGGGCTCAAGGCTTGGTAGAGATTATTTGCTCCATCAACACTTTTTCCTTAGAACAGCAGCAGTGGGAAGGGACGAGTGCTTATGCGATGCTGTTCCTTGGAGAGACAGCAGAAATGCTAACCTATAGGAGTAATAATCTGCATAAAATACTCTGATTTGGACGGCCGATTCAAACACTGCAATTCAGGACCTTCTTTCGGCACGCTTGCGTCCAGTTCTGTGAACATGATCCCGAGGCCTCTCCCGTGCAGCTGTCTCTGCCTCTTTCGCTGGAACGGTTGCTTTTGCACAATTGTGCAAAGCCGCCTGACGTTCCCCACCTTTCCCTCCTTGGGCTGTCCGGCACTGCTTCCAAACAGCCAACAAGCATAGAAAATGCAGGCAGCTGGCATACTACCGTCCTGCTGCGTTAACCTTTCACAAGACCGCAAAAAAGAAGAAAAGCAAGCCAGCAGCTGTCAAAGGAGTGGGACGGATGGGAGGAGCCAAGCACTGTGACGTCTGGGCCTTTAAAGAAAAGGGAGGTCGAGGAAGCTGGAGGTAGAAGACAGCAGGTATTCTTGGCAGCGGAAAGCAGCCCCATCCTGCAGGTCAAGTTGAAATGCTATACAGGCAGTCCTCGTTTAACGACCGTTTGTTTAACAATGATCCAAAGTTATGACGGCCTCAGAAAAAGTGCTTTATGACCTGTTCTCACACTGAGGACCATCGCAAACTGTCACACCAGCCCTGCGGTCACATGGTTGCAATTTGGGCACTTGGCAGCCAGCTCACATTTACAACCAGTCGAAGCATCCTGTGGTCATGTGATTGCAGCAAAAAACATCCAGCAAAAAACTTCCATTGGGGAAGCAGGATTTACTTAATGACCACAGTGATTCGCTCAATGGCCATTGTAAAAATGGTCGTAAAATCAGGTCCAGTCACATTGTGACTTAACTGCACCGCTTAACCAATTTTCCAGTCCCTATTGTCCCAATTTTCCAGTCCTTAAGTGAGGACTACCTGTAGATTGGTTGCCACGGCATTATATCTGGAGAAGTTGAAAATGGTCGGGTAGCTCAGCTTTTCAAGGAGGCCAGAAGCTCCATGCTATTGTGGGGGCGCATTGCAGGTCCTAGCCCCGCTTGTGTGTGGAAGGGACTTCTCTTCTCTCACCTTCCTTGAAAAAGACCCAGGAACTCACATGGCCATGCTGTTCCAGTCTGAATTACGTGCTTCTTTGAAGAACAACTTGCTTCCTTTCTGCAAGCCACGGCCAGAATCCTACAGCAAGAGAGTGGGCTGCGTACAATGCGTTCCTCTGTATTAGGGCCTCCTGCTTTATTCCCAGTGTTCTGGGTTATCGTTCCTCCCCACCGAAAGGGAAAGGTCTTTTGATGCCCAGAGATCAAAAGCTGTGGTTGTTCCCTCTGTGCTAAGAACCTAACAATGGATATAATTGATACTCAGGTACGCATGCAACTTACACATTGCTCTGCGTGGGCTTGAGTGGGGAGAGCATCACGCTGTGCTTGGAGATCTACTGGCTTTTTCTTCATGCCTGGTAACTCTGGAATTGTTTTATTCCTGCTGACAAGGACAAATGTCTTTTTGAAAATATAGAGGTTTCAAGTTTTCCCTGCCTATGGGGTGTCCTCCGTGCTACCACAAGGAGGGTATGTCATATCCATAGATCTTCCTTTAGAGCAGTGTTTCTCAACCTCAGCCACTTGAAGATGTGTGGACTTCAACTCCCAGAATTCCCCCAGCCAGCATGGCTGGGGGGGGGAATTCTGGGAGTTGGAAGTCCACACTTCTTCAAGTGGCCGAGGTTGAGAAACGCTGCTGCATAGGGCTGCTTCTCAAGAAGACCCAGAATCTTCAGTGTGCAATGACAGCAGATTCAACCAAGTTGTTGCACTAATTGCCAAATTGTTTCTGGGTCCAATTCCAAGTATTGGTTATCACCTTTAAAGCCCTGAACAGGCTGGTGACTGTTGCTTTATTTTATTTATTATTACTTTTGTATGCCACCTGACTCTCAACGATTCTAGGTGGATACAGGTGGTCCTCATTTAACAACCACTCCTTCAGCAACCATTCAAACTTTCAACAGCGCTGAACGAGCGTGACTTATGACTGGTCCTTGTACTTACGGCTATTGCAGCACCCCTAGTCATGTGATCACCATTTGCAACCTTCTTTACTGGCTTCCTACAAAAAAATCAATGGGGAAGCTGGCAGGAGGTCACAAATGGTGACCATGTGAGGTCCTCACTTAACCACCTGTGGTGATTCACTTAACAATGGCAATGGAAAGTGCCGGGATTTCTCATGCTGGCTGGGGAATTCTGGGAGTTGAAGTCCACACATCTTCAAGTTGCTAAGGTAGAGAAACCCTGGTCTAATGCGTTTATGCATAATGCTGAGGTTGAGAAATGCTGTATCTGCATTGGTGAAAATACACCCAGAGCGGCTAGATAAAACCTCCTTCAAATCAAACATGACTCCTGCCATTTTCACGAACCACAGTTTTCTGGGCAGCAATGCAGCAACGGCCATCACCGCTTCTGGGTTCTTGCACTGCCCAGTCTAGCTAATGCTTCCTCTTGGCCTCCATCCAAGTATTAACCAGGCTGGTTTTTTTTTTTAAATCAAGTTAGCCTATAGTTGCATCTCCCTGGGTCTCAGAAGAGGAGGAAAATGATACTTTATATTTATTTATTTATCAAATTTCACTGCCGCCCATCCCCCAACGCTGTACTTCCTTTTCTCCTGCTCTGACCTTCCAGGGATCTATGTTGGGTCCATCCATCCTACACTACTTGCTCCACCTTGCCTGGCTGGTTCTCAGCAAGGAGGCAGCCAGGGTGCCCCTGGAAAAACCACTGGGAAGCCCAAAGCCCGGCTGTCCTCACCATCAGGGGCACGTGGCTGTACTGGAAGGAGGCTGGACTCCTGCTGGTTTCACTGGTTTTCCTGCTGGGCGGGGTGGGACCTCCTGCCCCCCCCAGCCACTCTTATAGTGAGATGGTGGTGTACAAATTTAATAATCAATCAATCAATCTTGCAACTCTGCAGTAGCCCCAGTTGACAAAACCGCCCGGGCACGAGGTGGCGCTTTCTGCCTTCTCCTCCTCCTCGGGCGCCACCCAGCGGCCGCCCAGGGCACTGCAGCCAGGGACCCGCGAAACGGCTCCGAGAGGGGGCGCTTCGAGGCTATCGGTTCCGCTTCTGCCGCGGTTTAGCGAGGCTGCACGGGCACCGCCCCGCCTCTAGCCGGATTATAAGGCCCTCCCGCTGCCTGGGGACGACGGGACCAGGATTTCCTGCCCCCTCCGCCCCCCTGGAGAGGCCAGCAGAGACAACAGTCTCTGAGGCGGCCAAAATGGCGCCTGCAGCGCCTTCAGGGGCTCCGCCCCCGCGCCGCGCGCAGGGCCTGCTGGGCCGCGGGGGCGGGGCGGGCGGCGTTTGCGCAGGCGCGGCCCCGCCCCGCCGCCGCCGCTCCTCGCCGGCCTCGCCTCGCCTCGTCCTCGCGGTGCGGATTTCGACGGGCAGCGCCGCCGGGACGCGAGATGGGCGTCCGCTTGGAGACCATCGCCCCCGGGGACGGTGAGCGGGGGGGCCCGCGCCCCGAAGCCCCAGCGGCCGGGCGGGCGGGCGTCGGGCTCCGCGCGCCCCCCTCCCCGGCTTCTCCCCCCTGACCCCCCCTTCTTCCCCCCCTGCAGGGCGGACCTTCCCGAAGCGCGGGCAGACCTGCGTGGTGCACTACACGGGTGAGTCGCGGGGAAATGGGGGAGCAGGGGGAGGGGTCTCCCCGGGGGTCTCCTCCGGACGGGGAGGGGAGGGAGCGTCGCAGGGCGCCCCCCCGTGCCTTCCCCAAGGGGCCTGCCCTGCCTCGCGCCCCCTCCCCCTCCCGGCGCCTCGAAGCTGGTGGTGCCCCCCCGTCATCCCCAGCCCGGGTTCCGGCGGGCAGCAGGGTGGCGCGGGGTCCCCCGCAAGTCTCTGAAGTGGCTCCTCCCCCACTCCTGGCACCTGTCAGGTCCCTTCAGCCCAGTGTGGCCCTGCTGGACTTGGAGCCACCTCCAGGGTGACAGCCCTCCCTGGCACGCCGCTCCCCCCTCCCAGAGGTGGGCACGGGGTGCCCCCTGCCCTGCCGTTCCTTCCGACCCCCACCTGCTCCCCTCCCTGAGAAGCAATCCTTGGTCCTCCTCCCTTAATTACGAATTTTTCCCTCCTGCCGCACGCCTTAGTTCCTGAGGTGCGGTTGGCACCATGCAGGTTGGCACCGTGCACTGGTTCCCCCTTCCCTGTGGCTCTCTTAGTGGTGCTTTCCATCCTACGCTGCTTCCTTGTGCCATGTTCTGTGTTGTGTCAGAAGCTTAATAATTCAGGCTCCAGTTTTTTTTTCCCTTGGCAGCCTTGCTTTTCAGTGCTCTCGGGGGTGTTGGAATGTGCCATCAGAGCAGAGGAAAGAACCCCAAATTCCTGGAAACTACTGTTCTTTTAAGAGCGGCTTGAACATATGGCTGAGAAAAATCTTGACTTTCTCAGTTAGCAGTAGCAAAGACGGGGTTGTTGCATTTTTCCCCCTGCTTCGGCACCCTTTTTTCGGCACTTTCTTTTTACTGCGAAATGCAGCATGGTCTGCTGCTGCCTTACTGTCAGTTCATCTTGCTCAGTAATTCATTGTGCAAGTTTTTTTTCAGCACTGTTCCAGTACATGTTCTCTCTATTCATATGCATCTACTTGTTATAATAGCTCATCTGTACTCCAGTGATCCATTTGTGCTATACGGGGAATGTGTGGAAAAGTCAGCCTTGAAAATGGTTGTTCCGGCAATACAGGCTTCGTTTATATGCAAGATTCTGAAGTGGTCTTTAGTCTTGCTCATATTTATTTTTATTCTTATTTATTTATTAAAGATTTATAGGGCCACCAACTCGCTCATGGTGACTCCGGGCGGCTTACAGAAATAAAGCCCCCAATACAAAACCCACTGCACCTCCACTCCCCTGGCGGCAACAGTACATTCACACAAGCCGGTTGATGGGCTGCGCGTCAACCTGGGGTCCCCAGGCCCGCTGGCAGAACCGCGTCTCCAGGGCCTTTTGGAAGAGTGTTAAAGTGGGGGCCAATCTTATTCTGCGGGGAGGATGCTCCACAGGGAGGGAGCCACCCCGGAGAAGGCCCTGCTTCTCGGTCCCACTAGATGGACCTCCTTAATGGGGGGAACCCATAACATACCTTGCCTCCCTGATCTGGTGGGTCAGGTAGATGTAACTGGGAAATGGCAGTCCTTCCCCAAAAAGGGAAGATTGGAGATGGGACGGAAGTTATCCAACAGGATGGAAAGGATTCTTGCAAAGGATCTCTGTCTGCTTCCTATTTTGATCCTTAATGTTGGCTAAAAGGGACACCTTGGTGAGAGAAACCCTGAAATTGAGCTGATTAGGAAGCTCATCTTCCTGATAAAGAAAACTAGTTATCTAGACTTCATTCCGTGGAGCTCTTTATCAGTAAAATAAACAATAGAAGAGTAACTTTTCCATTGCCTTGTTTGTGAGCCTCTTTTCTTTCTTGTGATGGTCTGAGTTTCATGGTGGCTTTGAATGCGCTGGAAAGCACATTATCCGTGTTGCTTTCTTTGATGGGCAGTTTCACTTGGTTGCTTTCAAGCCTGACTGTCGCTGGGTGGGACTGACAGTCAGTGTAGCTAGTGAAGAGTTCTTCCTAGACTTGGCTTCATCACCAGGAGAGGGTAGAGATGAAGGTGGCATCCAGAAGACCACCCTTCCCATGTTTTAATTTCTAGGGCTGTTGATAACTTCTTAACCGTAGAAGGTTAAGGTTAAGCATGCATGCAGCATAGAATCAGCATATATGCAACTTTCTAAAATGTACGGAAGATACTAGGGTCAGAAGTGGGCAGATTTTTGGATGGCACGAAATTCCAAGACCTAGATTGCAGCTGTGACATTCTCTTTGGGTTTTCTTATATTTTTTATGGTGGACCTTCACAACGTCATGGGTTGACTGTGGAGATTCCGGCTGTGGATGGAATCTCAGAATGAGCCTCACAGATGCCACTGTCTGAATGGTTCTGATCTGAAGGTTGGGTGCAGAGTCTTGGGCTTCCGATCTTGTTGAGGCTGGTGCTCCAGTGTGCCCCGGCCATGCACCAAGAGCGTAGGTTTTGAACTTCCGTGCAAAGAGAATACACTTCTTCCACTATCAAGACTCTCTTCTTTCTGGGCGGGAGAGTTGGGAAACATCAGCCAGGCTCAAATACGTGAAAGACACTGCAAAAGAGGGATGTGTAGATGGTGCTCTGCTTCTTCCCTGTTCAAAAAAAGCCAGGTGGGATGGCCTATCCTCAGTAGAGAGTTGCCAAGACTTTTTCCCTTGGTACTTTTTTAATCTTACGCAACAGATCACACAATGCTTAATTTTGTGACAGCGGTTGAAGTTAGAACCATTAGGGCAGGCTGCAGCAGAGTCGAGAAAGCCAGCTGTGTCTTGTTGGCTGTCCACCTACCAGAACCTAGCTGGAAACCACCTGAAAGAGGAGAACAGCAGTGAACGGCAGGCACAGCTCAGCGGGACTTGCAATTTACAGAGGGAAAGAGTTTTTGGAGGCGAGAAGCAAGTCCAGAAGGAAGAACCTGGGGATAGTCCAGGCCAGGTTGTCTAAAGGTGATCAGATTATCCCTGGAGGGCATCAGGTTGTGGAAAGTCACAGCCTGGCCCAGTCTGCCCCACATCCCAAGTTCTGTGGGAATGCCAGATTCAAGAAGGATGCCATAGAGGAAAGAAACCATTAGGAAGAGGCCAAAGAGAATAATTTTGGCTCTTCCTCCCCCGTGTATTATAACTGGGATCCATGATGCTGCCTGGACTGTGTGTGTGGTTTTTTGGCTTCTGCACTGAATTGCCCCCATTCGGTGCTTGGGCTTCAGCACCCCTTGCATGTTCATGAATGGGAAATGCATCTGATTCTTCCCGCAAGGGTGGTGGCACTGTGCCACCGTTCCCTTTGCCCTGAGACATGCTCGGTTGCCCTCCAGAGTGGTGGAGCCATCTTCGCTGCGCTCCCAGCTCTTCCCGGCCCCTCTTTTCTTTTTCCGCCTCCCTCCCTCCCACCACCCCGCCGGCTCTCCATCTGCTCCTTTTTCCTTCCCTGCTGCCATTGGGTGGGGAAAGGAAATGAACAGGCTGCTTCTGGACTGACAGGAAGAACAAAAGGGGGGAGCTGGCAGAGGATCAAGAGTGGGGCGCTGGTCAGCCTCGGAAGGCGGTTGGGCAGGCATCTTTTGCAGGCAGTATCTTTCGGACCTCCTTGCTTGCCTTTCGTGTTGAACGATGCCCCCGCTTTGCAACAAGCCCTGCTTGCCTCCGGTCAGCGACCTTTGCCCCGTTGGCTTTATTGGCCGTCTTTCCCTGGCTCAGGGGTTTTCTGTTGGGCAAGAGCATTGCCTTGAAGGGTTGGCTCGGTCGAATTAGTGAGTGGCGTCACGGACGAAAGGGGATAATGTCCCGGGCCTTTCTAAGGGGGAGGGAACAGGCAGGGAGGAGGCCCCCTTCCAAAGCATGAAACGCTCAGAACCTTTTTGTTTGGGGCGATAAAATGCCCCTGTTGAGACATGAGTTATTTCTGTATTTTAAGGTCCTGGACCTGCTTCGCTCCTGGTGCCTAAGCAGGGCTCCTGGTGCTGCTCTGCGCCTTTGGGGGACAAGAGCAGACCCCCCTTTTTTCCTTTGCAGCTCTCCCACTGATACTTTTCCCAGTCCTTCCTCTTCGGTCCCCTTGACGTCCACTTACTTTTATTTGCTTAAGGGATTTGTACGACTGCCCTTCTTAAGAACGCGACTCTAGGCGGCTCGCAGCAACAGGAAACTCTGAAACCCAGAACTCGGCACCTCAGCCACCCTCCTTGGAAGCCTCCGGCAGAACCATCTGCAGGCCACCCCCTCGCCCGACCCCAGCACCAGCGGGGGTGGCGGGGACGACACCAGCCCTTTATGGCTTTCTGGAAGGCCAAAAGGGTGGGGGCCCGCCGGGTCCCCGGGGGAAGGGTGTTCCCCAGGGCAGGGGCTGCGATGGCAAAGCCAGGCCGCCTAGGTCCTGCCAGATGGCAGCATTTAAGGGAAGGGCCGTGGAGCGTGCCCACCCCGGCTTGGTGGGGCCAGCAGATGCCCTCCGACAAATAACCTGCTTCCCCTGTGCCCCCGTAACGTCCCCTCCTTTTCATTGTGGCGTTTTCTGTCTTAATCACTCCCCTTTCTAGTTCAAAAACATGACATCCTTGGACTTTGCAGCCCTCTCCTTGCCAACCCCTGCGGCACCCTCTTTTCTTGCTGGTGGAGTCCTGGAACTCTTGGTGGGGGTGGGGGCTGCCACTCCTGCTACAGCCACGGAATCTCTTCCCCTTGGGCATGATAAGAAACCCCAGGGAGCGCTTGTTGTGGAAGTAATCTGACTTGGCCAGCATAGTATTTGAAGACCGAGCCCTCGGCGAGCTGCACGTTTAAGCATTCACAGATTCGACTTTAACACGAGCAATCTGAATATGCCCAACCCAGGATGGGAGCCTAACGTGGATGAAAACACCTCTTCCCCCCTGCTTTTCTCTTCATCAGCTGTCCATGCCCTGAACAAACTGCCTTTTTCTTCGCTTTTCCCCCTCCCTTCGGCAGAAGATTAAGTCTTTTAATGGCAGCTCACCACCAGCAAGGCAGCTTCCTTTATAAACACCCCCAACTTCCCATCTGTCCTCAGCTTCCAGATGGGGCTGCCTGCTTCGTGCCTCTCCCTTGTCATTCTTCCCACTGCATTCTTAGTTCCTAACCTTAGTTTCGGCCTGAAGTCCACTAACGTGGGTGATGTTTTGCACGGCCGGTTTTGGTGATCGTTTATCCAGTGCTCCTGCAATCATCTGTCCTAAAGTGTGTTGGATTACATTGCCCATCCTCCCAGCCTACCTCTCTTTGGTACTCCTTCCTACCAGTAGTTAGTCTTCACTTAACAACCACAATTGGGACCAGAATTTCAGTTGCTAAGCAAAGTGGTCATTAAGCAAATCTGATCTGATTTTATGACTTTTTTGCGGCAGTTGTTAAGTGCATCACCCTGGGCATTAAGCGAACCACATGGTTGTTAAGCAAACCACGCGGTTCCCCATTGATTTTGCTTGCCAGAAGCCAGCCAGGAAGATAGAAAATGGCAATCGTGTGACCATGGGATGCTGCGGCAGACATAAATGTGAACCGGTTGCCAAGCACCCAAATCATGATCATGTGACTGCGGGGATGCTGCAACGGTCATAAGTGTGAGAATTGGTTGTAAGTCAGTTTTTTCCAGCACCGTTGTAAGTCTGAACCTTCACTAAATGAATGGTTATTAAGTGAGGAGTACCTGTAGTAGCGTTGGCCCTGGATTTCCTCCCCTTGGTCTAAAACGATGTGTCATTTTCACATTATCAATAATTCTAAATTTTTATCTATTTCTGTAGCAGGACATTCTTTCTCCCTGGGCTCCTTCAAAGCAAACTGCTAGTCTTGACTGAGTGTGCTCCCCCAAGTCTTCCTCACTTCGCTGTGTTGGGTTTCAGACCGCCAGCCCCCAAGCCACAGGCCTGCCCCCCACATCGGAAAAGGCTAGCTGAATCATTTTGCTTGTGACCTGGGGTTGCCAGCTTGCAGCCTAACAGACAGCATGGGATGGTGCAGGACAGAGGGAGGCCCTTCTGCATCCCACACCCAGGCCCGTGATCCTGGCTGCACCTCTGCTGTAGCCCGTTGACGGAATTAAAGATAAGACCACGTCAGGTTGCAGAGGGGCCGCTGCTCGGGCCGCTGCACATTGGCTAACGCTCCCGCGTCAGTCCGGCTTGCCTTGATTAAATTTGTTTACTGGTATTTGGGATCCTTCTTCTTTTCATTTCGTTTGCAAGGGTGGTGCGTGTGCGAGTTCTAAGCGAGGTTCTGAGCATTCCCTCTGCTCCCCGCCCAGTTGTGAGTGGGATTCTCTGGTGCCAGCGTGGGCGCTGCAGGGTGCACGGGTGAGTCGCCCTCTTCCCACAAGATTTGGATTACAAGCCGGCTGACTAATTCTTCTCTTGCTTCTGGGACTGCTGGCATAGCCATTACGCCGCTTTGTCAGAGAGAGTTGTAAGCAGAATGTTGATTAACAGCAGCGATTCAGGCTTTGGGGGTGTTTTTCAGGAGAAAAAGCCTCCAGGCACAGTGAGCAAGTCGCTCCTCTCCCAAGCCCTTAAAAGCAGCTTTGTGTGGTAAAGCATTAACTGCGTTTCCGGAGTCATCCTGAGAAGGCTGATTAGGTTTTTATCCATCCTTCCTCATAATGTATCTGGAAGCGTCGCTCTTTAAAGCTTGACCACATCATCTTCTGTTCCACCCTTCCCCAGAAATAAATTCTGGCATTTGTAGACCTAAGCGTTGGGCTTGGCTTGATTTCTGATGGTCTTTCCTAGCACTTATAACCCACCATTCTGGGACAAAGCATATTCAAGCACATATGAGTAACGAAAATCACAGCCCCGTTCCCTGGAGGGGCATACAGCTTTGTCCTCTTTGCATTTCACCAGCTGGTAGACTCTCTCCTGTTTGGTTTGAGTTATGGGCATCCATCGAAGGAACTGGTGGATTATCTTGTTAAGTTAATGTATTATTATAATTATTTGTTTTGATATTTGCGGTTGAATTTCCTCTTTGCTGCCCAGAATCTGACAGATTGGGGTGGGATAGAAGCATCAGTTGTGAGAAGGTCAAGGCAGGGCAACATTTGGATGACAATATTCAAAAAGCTTGTAGAGCGGATGGATTTCTTTCTGGGGTAGGATTATTATTATTATTATTATTATTATTTTTGGGGTCTTCCCTGTAGAAAATACTGGGCAGGTAAAAGTATTTTGAGGAAGGAAGTCTTGAAGAAGCACTCTGGGGAAAAAAATAGACACAGGCCAAGTTCAGATGTTTTTGGCTGTTTTGTGGATCATGAGCTGGAAGAGATGTAATGATTGCCAAATGTAGGACAAGAGTGAGATTTCTGCCTTTTTTCAGGAAAGAAGGTAATATGGCTTATCATTCTTTGATTCTGCATGATGTCTAAATTCATGAAACAATTGAGTGCTGCTTAGGGAGAAGGACACGGAGCCAGCATAAAGTCTGCGCTCAGTCCCTTCAACAGGCAGGTGGTTCAGCCGGATCTGGGCCAGGGTTTGTCCCAATCCTCCCCTTAGATCTGTGGGTCTAGAGGCAGGGAGTCCCCCCTGTATTTTGATGCCCGGATCCTCCTCTGCTATTCCTGAGCTGCTTTTGGGCACCAGGCCTGCCCGTAGCAAGTCTCACCTTGTTTATGACAAACCGATGGGTGAAATGGAGGAGGCTGATCTGGTTGGATCTGGGGTACTTTTCCAGCCATAACCAGTAAGGGTGGATTGGCAGTTGTGTGCCACAGGGCCCTGGCACGGAACATTGCCATAGGCTTTGGGTGAAGCATATCTATACCAGCGTTTCCCAACCGTGTCAAGTTTAAGATAGGTGGACTTCAACTCCCAGAATCCCCCAGCCAGCACAGCTGGCTGGGGAATTCTGGGAGTTGAAGTCCACCTATCTTAAACTTGACACGGTTGGGAAACGCTGGTCTGTATGCTGATGACCTCCAGCTGAATATCTCTACCCAGGTCAAATGGGAGAGGTCCAGACCTCACCTCTGGAGGGTTTCAAGGTCCGGACAAGATAAAACAGGCTCGGATTCCCCATGCAAGGTGGACTGGCTTCAGAAGCCTACTGATTCTGGGATTGTACCAACTCTGGGTCTTCATGGGGGGTTGCGCTCCCCGGTGCAGAGCAGGCCCGCAGTTTGGCAGTGCCTGTGGACTTGTGACTCCTGCTGGAGAAGCATGAGGAGGCCATCTCCAGGAGGCCTTTCGCCCAGCTGTAGCTAATTGTGGCGGTCCCTAGAACAGAGGGCCCCAAAGAAGCTAGCTCAGACCCTTGTCATCTCCTGCCCGTGTGGGGCTACCTCTGAAGACCACCAGACCTCCTCCTCTGTGGCTTCCCTCTCCCGCAGGGTCCTGAGCAAGGCATGTTGCCAAACGGTCTTTCTGTGTTTTGATCTTGGCGGGGAGGCTCACCCTTGTTTATGAGCAGGCTAGCATCAGGCGAGGCGTGTTCAAGAGCTCGCCCTGAATCTGCCCTTCTGCACGCTGCTTGCAGATTTTCCATCCTGTTCACAATTGCCAAGTCATCCAGCCTGCCTGGCGTGGTGTTTCCCTCCCAGTTTGCTAAGCTGGCCCTCCAGGAAATGCTGAACGTTCTGTTCGTACCTGCCCAAAGTAAACTACCCACGTTGCCCTTTGTTTTTCCATCTGCTCCGTTTCCTGCATGGAGAGAACGGCCTGGGTATGGCGATAGATCCGTGGCGTCTCGTGCGTGTGGCCGGGAGCCACCACCTCAAGGAGAAGCAGCTTCTTTAGGGCACCCCTTCTGCTCTGCCCTGTACTTGGGCACAGGTGGGCTTCTGGACGTCCTGGGCACACAGGACTTCTGACCCGGCCCTTTCCCATTTGCACCCTGCCTTTAGAGACCCTGGCGGGCACCCTGCCAAGCAGGGCAAGAGACCCAGTGAATGGGAGTTGCCCGCCCGTCTTGAAACGGAGCTATTTTTCATTCAGCTTCCAGCCTGCATGCCCAGGACCGTTGCCCAGGTTACGAGTCCTGTTTTGAATCTTGCTTTGCAGCCAGCCGACCCGGCCTTTTGTGCCTTTGGATGGTTCTTGAAGAGTTGGCCGGGCAGCCACTGAGTTGAGCAAGGCAAGTTGACAGCCGGGGCCACGGCTGAAATTCCGTCCGTGTTGGATGCGGAAGGCGAGCGGCGAGTTTTAAGTAATCCTGGCCTGAGCAGGGCTTGCGCACAGTGAAATGTGCATCAGGTGATCTGTCAGAAGCTTTGCCTAAGACAGTGGCAGCCTGAAAAGGAGATGCTCACTGCCGCTGACACCCTCGTGGGTGATCTGGGTTGGTTTTTACAGCCATATTTGAATGATGTCAGCCTTTTGCAGAAGTTACGGCAGAGTACGATTTTTGGATGGATCTCCTTTCTGTATTCAGCCTGTGTTTCACAGTGGGCTTCAAACATCTGCTGATTTCTGGGTTGAAATGACATCAGCTGTAAGAGAGATAAGAAGATGCATACAGGATTGCAGGTATTTAAGGTATTTAAGTGGGTGATCTCAGCTATGCAGGTACGTCATTTTGAGCTAGAGGAAGCCCACGGTTCCCCCCACCCCCGGCTTTATAAAATCAATCCGCAACCTGATAAGAAAGTCTTACTTTTGTTCCTGGAGAAATTAAACATGCACTAATTTGCAGGTCACGCTCTGGGTTAGTTGACCTATTTCTAGGGGAGCCTAGAAATCAGCCAGCCAAACAATAAAATTGGCTTAAGGCCATTCCTGTTGGCAAGGTGGGAGGTGAAACAAGACCGGAATCAGAGGTTTTTCAGTGCCTTCTGAAAGGCCCTGGCAGAACATGGACTCTTAGCTTTCCTTGATTGGTTTTAGTCCTCTCTCACGCCCATGTTCCTGGGTGGGTGATATGTAAGGACCACCAGATTGTGTTGCGTTCTCTCTCTAGAGCAAAAATGCGTGGTCTGATAATCCACCAAGCACTTCGTTAACCTGAGTGGAGACCCGGCATGCAAATCCCTCGTGGAATCATTAAATGAGACATCCAAGGCTCAGAGCATCCTTTTCCAGCTTAAAGTACCTATCCTTCAGCCTGAATTGCTGAATTTCTTACCTTTTTCAGAATAACCTGGAACATAATAGATGTGTTTAAGATGTGTTTTATAACTTCGTGGCTTTTTCTGCCAAGACCCCTCTTGGCCTTCTGCTTCCACACGCATTTCCTTTGCTTCTCTTTTTGGTCGCAGCCACCTTTCGAAGGACGTACATGGTGTCCCCTTCCTCCTCCTCTTCAAGCCCTCCTGGGGCGCCCTCTTTTTTTCCTACTGTAATGAAACCTGCGTGGCTGAAAGGATGCCTATAATTCTTCCCTTGTTGATGCCCGTCTGCCCACCTTTCCCCCCCCCCAAATCAAGGCTGCAAGGTTTGTGGTTCATTTGTTTCAGACAATTGGCTGTTCTCCCCTAAAGGTACAAGAGGACAGGGTTTTTTCTTCTGCCTGAGAGCTGGTGAAGGGTTTCCAGCAACGGGCATCCATCATCCCCAAAACAGCAGAATCTCTTGATGGAGCGTGGTCTGCTCAGCATCTGCACTCTTGTGTTTGGGCCAAGAATGGTGATAACACGTACAACCTCAGCAAACAGAAATGTGTTTGCCACAGCCTCACCTTCCTTCCTCTCCTTTGCTGAGCGGAGTTGATTGGGATGGAAAGTTTGGAAGAATTGGTCGATCCGTAGGGGTTGTTCAGGGTTAAGTTATCTTCTGTGCTCCTCCGCGCTTGCTGTCAGAAAAAAATATTTCTCCAGAAGAACTGCATTCTGTGGAATTCTCCCCAGAGTCCTTCCTTGGAGGAAGGTTCAGTTGCTTTATGGAAGTTTCTGCTGGGCTGGTTTTTAAGAGTTAACGAGTGCTTTCCCAGCGTTTTGAAGTGGGAGACACACAGGATCAGCATCGCCAGCCTCGCTGTATGCTTGGTCGTCTGCAGAAACCAAACTCCCCTTGCGAGATGCATTAAATTCCAGGAAAAAAACAGACGATCCTGCCTGGCCCCTCCCAGTGGCCTTCAGTGCCCTGTGTGATGGGCTACTGGGGAAGCATGATGGGAAATTGGACGGACTGGCCTTGATGTGTTCTGCATGGCGGCCTCTGTGTTCCCATACTTCTGGCTTTCACATGGACCGGAAGAGACTGAAGCTAATGCGATTCCACGAGGGAATCTGTGCTGGCTTTCTTCGAAACCAACCAGCCAAAAGCTGGGAATATAATTTTCTGAGAACGACTAAAATCTTATTATCCTATTTGCAACGAGAGTTCACTGCATCTACAGCTGCCAAGTTGGAGTGACTGGTACCAATCCAAGATCACAGATGCATAACGAGGAGCTGGTCTTCTGAAAGCAGAATACACAAATGTTTTCTGGCACTGGTCGTGCGCAAAGTAGAAATGCCATCCGTTGGGGCTCTTTTAAACTTTAAAACTGGGAAGTAACAGATCACGTCCTGACTTTGTGCTCAGTCTTGTTGTTTCGACTCAGGCTGTGGGTAGAGAGCAATCCTGGGAAATAGCCTGTTAGGGATAATTCAGAATGCAGTTGGAAACAACATCCAATATTGCAGTGGTATCGTATGTGACCAGGGCTCTAGTCGTAACTCAAAGAGGATCCAGTAAGTGCCACCATCTTTAAAAGTGAGCGGGACACATTGCTAGGGGCCAGCAGCTTCTTGGTTGAGATCTGTCCCAGCGCTTTTTTTTATCAGATGGGATTTTTTGCCCTGGAAAACATCTGTGGAATGAGAATTCCAAGGAGAACCAGGGACAAGACAGAAGCCATAGAACACCTATCACTCCTCGGCTGAAAACGGTATGTTTGGGGTGTGACATAAAGTTATAGTGATGGAGTTTCATTTAACCCCCATTTTTCCACCTCCAGCAAAACATGAAAGGTTGTCTCTCCAGCCAGCTAGCCAGCCCTTTTGTGTTGGGTTAATGATGTTGGTTTATTTTATTTATTTATGTACCGGGGCTTCTGTGGTGCCCCAATCCATCAGGATTCTGAGAGGCTTACATTCATGTCTTACGGTAAAAGGGTTAAAATACAAAAAAACCTGTATGGTAAAATAACCAGTTACAGTGAAAAATGATAGCAGCTGGGTTCCTAAGAAAAAACCTGAGGCCATCAAGGAAAAAAAAATCTGAACATAGTGTTTTTGAAACTAACAAACTGGATCTTAATGGTATTGAGATACACACACACACACACACACACACACACACATGTTAGCAGCCTTGAGTACCCTCTGAGAAGAAATACAAGCACTCAGTTAAAGTAGGAAATGAATGAATGAGAGCAGATAAGGCCAGACTGTTTCTCACACACAATCTGATTTACACACTCGAGCTTCTGAATAGCCTCTTAAATCTAGCAGTGTGTCAGCTGCCAAGTCATCAGGGAAGACTCAGGATGGTGAATTGGGCATGTCTCTCCCTCTTGCTCCAGAGGCAGGGCTAAAAGACTTCTAGCAGTTCTCACCCAACCTTGCTCTGGTGAACACGCCTGCCCACCATCATTTACTTTGGGGGGGGGCGACCCCTCAGCTCAGTGACCATGCAAAGGATAGAGTAATGGGGTCTTCCTTCATCCATGCTGCCTTGCACACACTCGTTTTCCTGCCCTGTGCCCCCTACAGGTGCTTGGAGGGCTTGGTCCTGCTCCTTCAGGGCCTGGGCACCGGTGCGCCCAATAGCCCCCTTCACCAAGGGCTCAGCATTGTTCCAACTTCTGCACTGGCTCCTCCAGATAATAACCCCTGCTGGGGTGTCTGTTGCCCAGAGACTTCAGGTGAAGGCCGTGGGGCACCGAACTGATCCATGGCAATGATGGAGTGGAATCACACACAGTGCCGAACGCCCCAGGAAGAACTGGAAGGGCAGAAAATCCCAGCGTGGGCAAGCATGGGGGAAATGGTGTGGCCGCCTGGCGCACCTCAAAAGCACATTGCTGCATCAAATACAAGATGGAAACCCTGAGAGTCATTGTAGGTTGCCTTCAGAAGAAAGATGTCCTGGTCTTGCTAGCTTACAGGAGGTCTATCTACACATTTCAGCCTATCCAGCCCATGGCTTCCGAAATCAGCACGGCTGCTCTACAGCGCAGCTTCAGAGGGGATGCTCCCAGTAGTATGACTTCTGCCAGGCGGGTATCAGAAATAAGTGGGCTCTCCCCAGAAACGTGTTCTGTCCAGCTGGACGCCATCACTCTGCAGCCGGGCCCAGCCTTTGTGGCTAAGGTAGATGCAGCCCTCACTGGGCCAGGAAATGTTAGCTCCTCTGTCCCACTTAGAGGAGGAGCAGCATAACTTGGAGCCATCAAGATCCACCTGAGCAGAATGAAGGAATTCAGCTTCTACCACTGAAGTTGTAGAGAATCCCTCACATGGGTTTGATCAAAACCATGTTTCAAATAATTTTGGCATTTCTATCCCAGGACAACAGAAAATTGAGGCCTTTTAGCACAAATGTATCACAGATGAAAATTGTATGCATTTTGGAGGGCTCCACTGGAGTGTTTCGTGGTTGTGCTACAAAAAGACACCTCTGGAAATGCTTAAATTTTCCGTTGCCTTGAATTCTTGATTCCTTTTGTGTTCAGTATAGGTAGAACCTTTCCTGAGCTCTTCACCAAATGCCTTTTAGATAATTGATATTAATGCTGGATTAAAAACAACGTTAGTGCCTCTGTGTCTCTTTTCCCTTCACTTGTGGGTATTCTGGTTTGGTGAACACACTTCCTGTCTTCTCTGTGGTCTAAATAGTAAACTTGGTGCTTTAGTCTTAAAACCTTTACGTACTCCCTTACTAAGATCATGTAACTGACAGACTGTTCTGAAAGGGAGCAGAAAAAGCTAACATTTTCTTCCTGTCCTGTTAGGGAGACAAAATTGAGAATTACTTTGCAATCACGTTCCTTTTGGTTTGGGGTCCTGGGCTGCCGTTGAAAACGTGTGTGGCCCAGGGGGTCTCTTGCATGGCCAAACCATGCAGATACGTCGTGGGAAATAAAACACCTGTGTTGCAGTTTCCCTTCTTCCTACGCTTTGTTCTGCGTTTCCAAGAACTAAGACGATAGGAAGAATTAATTTAGATTAATTTAGGCTAGAATCAGGAGACCCCACAACAGCCCACCGGCTTGCAGAGCTGCATTTGTAATTGCGACACCAGACAGCTGAGTGCAACGGAGAGACTGGATCCTGAGCAGATCTCCTCAATCATTATTGAAATAATAGAGCCCGGGCGTTCTTCTGTTGTGAGGGAAATTGCAGGAAACAGTCTTGAGAGAGGACTTTGCTGGTGACGAGTTGATGAGAGGAAATCAAATCAGACATCTAGATGAGACGGAGTGCATTTTAGTCAGTGGCTTCTTGAGGCAGAGAAGGCAAAGATTTAAGCAGTAAATGCTAGCAAGGGATTGGGATCTTGCAGCACCTCTTTGCTATGCATTAAAGCAGTCCTGACTTTTTTCAGGCTCCAATAGAAGAGAATGTCTGTAGCTCGGGGTTGAACTGTGGAGTCATTGGTGCCCTCTGAGCTTGGCTGTTGGCTGGCAGACGTTTCGTTGCCCGACTAGGGAACATCATCAGTGCGAGGGAGGGTGGGGTTTGCCCCCCGGATTATATACAGCAGCTTGCCTGCCAGCGTTGGTGGGGTGTGATTTTCTCCTGGGTGGTTCCTTGATTGGGGCATGGTTTGTCTGTTTGATTGTTTGTCTGGCGTTAATCCCTGCTTGTCTGGGTGTCGGCTGCCAGAGGGGATGTGTTCTGGTCTTTTTGTTTCCTTCTTAGCTTTTTTTTATTGTCTCTCTTGAATGGTGCGTAAATGTGGTTTATCCCTGTGTGTCTATTGATGGCTGATTTGTCTGAATGCCGAACTTCCAGGAATTCCCTGCTGTTTTTGGATATGGCTTGGTCTGGGATGCTCACCGTTTCTTGGTTGAAACTGCGGTTGAGCCTGTCCTTGTGTGGTGAGATTCAGGAGTTTCCATCGTGTCTCCTGACTGCCAGTTGGTGTTCGTGGATGTGCTCTGCTAGCCTTCCGCCTTTCATTCAGCCTGAAAAAAGGATGTTCCTGTCCTAAAAGTTTCTTTACAGCTCATCGGCTCCCTCCTTAAAGTGGCTACAGTTTTTTAGAGGCTGCTAACAATGGATTGCAAAGAGGGGCTGGGTTTGCAGGAGGCCTGAAGCTTTTGCAGAGCAGTAGCGGGTGACTGCATCTAGCTCTTCAGGGTCAGTTCTGGTCAATGCGTGGAGGGGAGACCACCAGGAAATGTGTGGGAGCTGGAGGCTAGACTGAAACATCAGAAAAAGATCACAGCCACGACTTCTGTATTGTTAAAAAAATCAAAAACAAAACGGAATTATGAGGTCCGTCAAGTTACCAAGAGTTGAGTTTGATTTGAGGGAGGCTTTATTTTAATAGAAAATTGCTGATAGACACATCCTCTATTGCAGATTTTTCATCTCTGAATATTGCCATCTTAAAAAAAACAGGGAAAAGGTTTAAAAGGACTGATTTTGTAATTGCCAAGCATGCGGCTTCTAAAACCGTCACGTTAAGGGCTAGCAAAATACTTGAGCGTAAACGGGGGCAATAGTCGAGGGATCTGTTTACAAAGGACGGAGACCCAGGCTCAGGCGGCAGTTCAGGGGGTGGGCTGGCCCAGGGGAGACCCAACTTTGGTCCCCACTTAGCCGTGGAATCAGTGTGCATGGGGGGAGGGGCGGAGCCAGTTGCTTCCCCCCCAGCCCAGCCTACCTCGCAGGATGGTTGTTGGGAGAAGTAAGGGGAGGGGGTGCTTTGGAGCTCCTAGATCAGTGTTTCTCAACCTGGCTGGCTGGGGAATTCTGGGGGTTGAAGTCCACCCATCCCCAAGTGGCCAAGGCTGAGAAACCCTGCTAGAAGTTTTTGCTGAAAGGGTGTGTTTTAGGAAGGGCTCGATGAAAGGATGCTGGAACTGCTGTCTTCACGTCGGCTTCCGACCGGAAAGGATGCCTTTTGCGTGGGCATCCTCCGTTCGTGTCCCAGGCCCTGGTTTTCTACTGCCTGAACGTCCTGGGCCAAAACCCAGAGTCCCTGACTTCACCTGCCTCTGAGTTTCCCACCGGCTCCCCTTCCCGAGAGGCTGGTGGTGGCTCCTGGGCCCTCGTCTCGGCTCTGCCTTGCTGGGCAAAGGATGAAGGCTTTCCTTTCCTTCCCGCAGGGATGCTGGAAGACGGGAAAAAGTTCGACTCCTCCCGCGACAGGGGCAAGCCTTTCAAGTTCGTGATGGGCAAGCAGGAGGTCATCCGCGGCTGGGAAGAAGGGGTCGCCCAGGTATGGTGGGGCCAGTTTGGGAGGTGCCGGCCTTGAGGGAAGAGCCCCATCCCTGTGGCCACCACGGGGCTGATGGGGTCGGGGGCTGGTCCCAACTCCTGAGCTCCCTCAGCAAGAGGGGAGCCTCAAAGGGTCTTGGTGGACTGGTCCAGCTGATAGCCTGGAGAAGACCACCCTCTAACCTATGTAGCAAGTCTGACGGCTGAGACCCATCCCCCAGGCTCGCTCTTGTGAGCAGGAGCCATGATGGTTTGATTCTCGCATCTTGTCTGCAGCTTCATGGAGGATTATATGGAGGGGGGCCACTAGAAACCCAGTGGAGCTTTGCCTCTTGGCCTTGATTCCTGGTGCGACTCCGTGGAAGAAGAATCCATAATGGCTTCAGGGGTTCAACACGGGTCACTCATCTCCAGGCACTTCCAACCGTCCTGGGCTTGCCGTTGGGGGCCAGGAGAAGCAGCTGACTTTGCTGTCCATCCAGCTGCAGCCTGGAGACAGGAGGCCGCTGGGGTCCAGGGTTTCTTTCATCCCCCCTGCATTGCCACCCCCTCTTGGTGCTTGGATCCTGCAGCATCAGCGTGAGCCCAGACTGGCTTCTCCCCCTCTAACTCTCTGCCCCTCTTCCTTTGTCAGATGAGCGTCGGCCAGAGAGCCAAGATGACAATCTCACCAGATTATGCTTACGGGGCTACCGGGCACCCTGGCATCATCCCACCCAATGCCATCCTAATTTTTGATGTGGAGCTCATGAAGTTGGAATGACAAAGAGGCCCCCGTCCTCCCATTTCCCTGCTCTGGGGTGAGTGACCATCTTGCAGGACTCCCGGCTGGCGTTCCCCAGGGGGGACGTTGGGGGGCCCTGGTTGGGGGAAGAGGGCCCTTTGGGAGGGCACAATGCTCTGGCTTCGTGACCTGTCAGCTAAATAAAGCAAGGTGTACGCACCGAGACGCGCCTTTTGTCAAGCCACCAAGAATGGAGAGAAGGGAGGCCAACATTTGCCAGCTGCTTCGGGTGTCTGCCCTGGCAACCCTGGGGCACCGCGCCCTCATGAAATAGCCGCCCCCCTCCTCAGCCCTCCGCAGGGCGGTCGCCGATGCGCGTTCTCCTTCGTCTTGACAGGTTCGGCACATGGAGAAATCCGGAAATCTTTGCTTCAAGATGAATGCACATGAATTTGTATGCAGCTTCCCCGGCTACCCGCTACACTCGGTGTAACCCTCCGCCCCGATCCGAATGTTCTGAGCCGCTCGTCGGCTCCGCTTCCTTGTTTCTCCTCCGTTCTTCGACGTTTTTGAGCTCTGTGCTATAAACCTCAGCTATTCTTCCTCTCTCTCTCTCTCTTTTTTTTTTGGGGGGGAGGGGGTTCGTCGGGTTCTTTAACCTTCCCTTGTTGGGTTTTTTGGGCGTAGACTTGAGTTGTGTGCGGTTGAGCATTTCTGTCTAATTGGTTCACCTTCTCATAGGAAATTCTTGCTGGAAGGCAAATCTGCTTTGCTGTGTTTGTTTTTGGAAGTACCTACTGCAGTGTCCCTCCAGCTGGGCCACTTGAAGATGGGTGGGCTACGTGCTGGCTGGGGAATTCTGGGAGTCGTAGTCCACCCATCTTCAAGTGGCCCAGCTGGAGGGACACTGGTCTATTGTATTAAAAACCAGTTTGCTGCTGCAAAGCCATACAAAGCAATTGAGAGGAGTAGACACAGGAGTGGAGAAGGCCCTCTGCCCCACGCCCTCCTTGCTCCCGTCCAGGGGGGAGGGCAGGTCCCTCTCGCAGTAGGGCCTTGGCCTCTTCCTCCCCCCCGCACCGAGGTGGCCGCGGACTTTTTACCGGTTTTTCAGGAGATTTTTAACTTTCCAAGGGGACGTTCCACGCCGCCACTCCCCAGCCGCCACGGCGGAGATGCCAGAGCGTTCCCTGTTGAAATCTGATGCTGGTCGTCGCAGCTTGCAACAGCCTCTTCTACCCCACGCACCATCCCTTCTGCTGCGGTCCCATCTCCCCCCCTCCGCCCCCTTTCCCCCACGTCGTGAGTTTTGGTAAGAGAATCGCCACTGCCCCCCCCCCCTTCCTCCACAGTCATCACGTGAACGTACAGAGTTTTATTATTGCAATAAAAACGCTTTATGCTGGCTTTTCTCAAGTCTGGCGTGGCTGCGAGTGGTTTTTTTTTTTTTTTTTTTCCTTCTCCTGCAGATACTTGGCTGCAGCTGGCTGTGGCGCCGTGGCAGGATCCTGCCCTTCCGTTACGAAACTCACAGCGTCTCCCCAGGCAGTTGCCTCTTCTGGCTGCTGACCTCGCAAATTAAAATTCCAGGAAAAGCAGCTCGTTCATGACTGCTGACCTTTTTTTCTCACGGGCAGCTGAGAGGGAGGTCAGCCATTCCCAGGGGGTCTTTGTGCTGAGTAGCCTTGTCCCCCCCCCCCCACAAGGTCCCTGGGAAGTCGAGAAGCCCCCAGCTGCCCTGGGTGTTAGGCCCGGATCCCCAGTGTAGTGCCTTTGGGCACCCACGTTCCTCGCAAGATGCCAGGGTCCTGCCCTCCCTGTCTTTATAGTACATAAAAATAATAAGAATCATTAATTATTGAATAATGAATAATAATTCACCTTGCAGTGCGCTGGGTTTTGGATTGTTTTTATTAAATATGCTGATTTCATAGTATATAACTTAATAAAGTAATAACATAAAAATATTTATATACTATAAAATTAGTATATTAGTGTATAGTATAGTATATATGAAATGGGCGGTGAAGAAATGCGATCAATAAATATTTGATAAAAGGAATCCAGAATCCAGCATGTTGCAAGGTGAAGCAACAGCCTCTGGCATTTTCCTTTCTTCCAAGAACACCCTGGAGCCCCCATCGAAAATGGAAATACTGGGCTGAAGGGCCCCAATACTTTTGAGTGCTCCCACTGACCCAGACGATGGGAAGGATAGTAAGTAGGGGTGGGAAGTGGGAAGATGCTTTTGGGATTCATTCGCCTCCCTCCTCAGCAGCTGCTTCGGGAGGGTGCCCTCAAAATGTTTTTGGAATCGCAAGGCTGGGGGGCTGCCCCCGAGACTCGGGAGGACTCTAGATGTTAATCCTCCCGGCCAAGGGATTTCTAGCCACCTCCATCCCGTTTTTCGTCTCCAGGGCATCTTGGTTTCCAGGGCCCCGGGAGCACAACTGAGCTTGGATAATCTCACGCCCGGGGAAGAGAAAGGCGTCTCTGGGGAGCATGCCATCATTTTAAGCCAGGGAGGTCACTGGTGAATATACGGTGGGCAGTTTTCCCAAATGCCACGCACAGCAAAAAGCCGAGCTGCCGAGGTGGATGTTTCCTCGTGCCTGGAGGATGTCCAGCCAGCTTGACCTCCAGACCTCCAATAATTTTTTTAATATTTAAAAAACTGGGAAACCGGCATGCCAGAAGGGAAAATGGCTTCCGCTGTAATCTGTATACACAACCTCGGAGTCATGCACAGGCTTGGGGAATAGGGCAGGGGGCCGTCTATGCTGGCTGGGGAATTCTGCGAGTTGAAGTCCACACTTCTTGAAGTTGCTGAGGTTGAGAAACAGCCTAGATCATAAAAAAATTAGGCTGGGCTCACACCAGGCGTCGGACTTAAATCTGGTTGGCTCATTTATGGCTGATATTCTTGGGAACCCAACCGTAATCTTGGATTGTTTCAAGCCTTCGTGTCATGAAGTTCAGTAACCGGCACTTGAAAAGAATGCCCAGGTTCTTCCTCTTCCTTCATCCGCGTGCTGTGAGTCCATTCACAGAATACATAAATAAATAAAGGTAAACCAACCTATAAATATGGGTGAAATGTAAAGGAATGTTTTGGAGAAATCATGAAGAAGATGTTCCCTGTTCATTTGGTGTTTGTTTTTTTCACTTCATCTCTCATTTTAATCCTGGGGAAAAGGGCCTCGGCTACTGAACCTCCTAAATTGGGCCTGGAGGATGTGAAAGAGGGAAAGCAGATTTGGTGCTACACCTGCAGTCGCTGGCCTGTTTATGCTGGCTTGAAAGGTTTAAACCGGCCTGCCTCAACCCGGCACCTTCCAGACGTCATCATCTCCTATTTTGCTCACACCACATGTTTAACCAGAGAAGTGCAAAAGCCAGGTGCTACATCTGTACAACCTAGTATGACTGGTTTAAACTAACCATGGTTTGGGATGGCATAGCCTGTGATGCAAACCTGTTTTGGCTCACTGTATTATGCAAATCCAGAAAATGGAGCTAAAATGTTTCACAGGATCATTGACCATCCCACCACATGCCAACACACCTGTGTGCAACGTGATTTCTGCCTTTCGGCTCCTAGTGCAGGATGCACCTTTTGCGAGCATTTATTTTACTCCATTTCTCCTCTCTTCCTCCTCTTCAAAAGTGCTGAAGGCAGCCTTGGTGGGGTTTCCAGGTGGTCTCCCTTCCAAGCCTTAACAAAGTCTTCCCAGGCATCAAACTGAAAAGGAGTTTTGCTGGAAAGCATCCCACCTTTGGCCTCCAGGTGGCGCTGTAAGCTTGAGGCTACTGCCACCTCTAGGAAAATGCAGACTGAATATCCTGGGAAATAGGAAAAAGGAAGCTGCCTCCAAGGGTTAGGGTTAGGGTTAGGGTTGCTCCTAAATTCTCCTCTGCAAGGATTGGATTTTCAGCAAAGGGGCTTCCTGCAGATGTCGGGCACGGAACTGCACCCACCCTCTCTGTTCTTCATCAAGGTCAAGAGCTGGTGGGGGCTCAAGATGTCTGTTCTGCTCTGCCCCCCCCCCCGCAATTACTGGGTCTGCCCCAAGACCATGGAATGAGCTGTGGAACCCCCAGAACCAAGGTGCCCCCTGCTGGAGCCAGTTGGAGAAGCAACTCTGAATCCTGCTGGTATGTTTTGGGAGAACTTGGCAAATTTATCCCAAACTCCTAATGATTTTGCATCATCCCCATCATCCAACTCCCTCTTGCTGATCTAGCGGCGTCTCCCATAATTCAACTCATAATTTAACTGGGGATGATGACCAGGGGCACCTACCAGGGTGATGGTGTGTGTGTGTGTGTGTGTGTCAATGGCAACTCTGACCGTGTGATCAAAGCCCTGTCCCTTTTATTATGGAGATTAATTGTGCAGATGTGGATGCCATCTTGACTTTTTTGACCCCCTGTGGATGCCCCTGCGACATAAATAACAAGAAGAATCTAGCACAGGATATCTGAAGGGTGTTGGCTAGTAGCCCTGCAGATCTAATGCAGCTGAAGGACCTAGTTTAGGGATGCCATGCAAATACTTCTGAGCAAATTCTCTTTTTTAGAAAACAAGATGGGCACAGAATGACAAATCAAGGGCAGCTCCTGTCCTCAAAGAAAACGCTAGAGTTGGTGCAAAGCTGGTTGGTTTTAGGGGAAATCTGTGTTGGGCAACTGCAGCAGAGACTGTGAATTCTCTCACCCAGCTAACGAGGGGCCTAAAGATCTTTCATTTGTGATTGACTCACAGCATCCCTTTGGTGAGTGAGTAGCTGTACATTCGCTTTTGTAAAATAGTGTGATGGTATGTGGGAATGACCTTGGGAGACAGGGTGAAGAGATGCTGCCAAGGGAATGGGCAGATAAGAGAGGGCAGAGCCCACAGCTGCATAATAGGTGGAGCAAGGGGCTCAGAAGGGACCCTCCCCAGTTTCTTGGGCTGTAAAGGAGACAGCAGGAGAATTGCACTTTCAGGCTTGCAAGATTGATGTCAGCCTTCCCAATTAGACCAGACAGGAAACACGATCAGTTGAGCTAATTCTACATTGCAAGGGTACATTCACAGAATCTTGCAAGTCTGAAAATCCAAATCTCCCACTGCCTCTTTCTCCACCCATTGTGCAGCTGCAGGCTCCGCTCCCTCTTATCTGCCTGTTTTCCCCTTGGCAGCATCTCTTTGGCCTCCCAAGGTCATTCCCGCATACCATTACAAATAGGCATAACAGTTTCCAAAACCATCTGGGGTGCCCTAAGCAACTGGGGAGGTAATTAATCAACATCACGAGGATCCAGAAGTGCCTCCACCTTGGCAACCCTGCAATGCGTGGGAGGATTGCAGGAGCAACGGAGAAGTTACCGGACGTTGCTTGAATACCAGCTGGTGATGTGGAGGTTCTGGAATTGAAGTCTGCCACTGGACTCCCAAAGTGAGCGGTTGTACTTCGGGAAGTGGGCTCTGGGTGCCAGGCTCTGGGGTTGTTCTCGGAGGAAGATGGATGGAGAGGAAGTTATGAAGCACCGCTGGGCTGGATTTGGAGGGCCCTTGAACACAAGGCAGCACAAACTCCCAACTGCCAACTCCTGGTTTTAATATTAGCGCACTTGTGCTTTTCCTGACTATTTTTTCAGGAGGCAGCTTACTGGGATGGTGGGAAGAGAGGCGTGCTTGTCTGCGGTGGGGGAAGAAAAAAAATCAGGAGTCTGGTAGCACCTTTTTTGACTAACTGATCTGACTAAAATTTTGAAGGCTCGTGCCTTTAATAAAGCAGGTTAGTTGGAAAAGGTCTGAAACCAGACCCCTCCTGATTTTTTTGTTGGGGTGGGGAGCTTAGAAGAACATGTGTTCTCAGACTGGCAAATCCTGCAGCCCCATTCGGAACCTGTTTGGGAATTCATCGACATGACCCATGGCTTTCACGCAGAAAACCACATATCCCATGCTTTTCCGGTGTTTTTTTTTTTTTAAAGGCTCAGGCATCAGGTTAGGGCCAACCCCTCCTCTGCTCCAAAGGCATCTGGAAGGCTGTGCTGTCTGGAGTTCTTCCCTGGCACCTGCCGAGCATTTTCAGCACCCAGCAGATCAGAAGCCGCCCAGGTGAGGAAGGAGCTTCCCCGGTCCCAGCCAACTCCTCTCCCTGACGTCAGCCAGGGAGCCTCACCTGCTTCTCCCACCACGTAGCCGAGTTTCGCTCCCAGTCAGCTGGTGCCTCCTCCTCCTCCTCCTCTCCCAGTCAGGTGCCCTCACCTGTAACCTGGCAGGAATGCGTGGAGGACTGAAGCCAAGAGCAGCATTCTCACCTGAGGAATCAGACAGGTAAGGAAGCTCTTTGGCATCGGTGGGCCGGTGGGATCCAATCCTCCTTTGGATGGCCTCTGTTTTTCCTTCCTTCTCTTGCTGCTGACCACCTTCTCCTTCTAACTGGCTCCCCCTTCAACAGTGTTTGTAGGTGTGATGTACCAGTGGAGGTGGAGGGAGAATGTTGGCTTGGTTGGGAAAGTGGAAGGTTTCTGTTGAAGCAACCGAGGAGTAGGGCTTCCCCTCTCTCCCGGTGGCCTCTACTGTGGGGAAAGCCAGATGTGAGGATGAAGCAAAGCTGGGTCGAGCATCTTCAGGTCACTGAGGTTCAGGCAAAGGAGGGAAAGAAAGAGAGAGGGAGCAATAACATTGTCCTCGACTTACGACCATTCATTTAGTGACTATTCAAAGTTATGACAGTGCTGGAAAAAGTGACTTATGACTGGTCCTCACGCTTACAACCGTTGCAGCATCCCCGCGGTCACATGACCAAAGTTCAGGCACTTGGCATGAATTTATGGTGGTTGCAGCGTCTTGGAGTCACGTGATCGCCATTTGCGACCTTCCCAGCTGGCTTCTGATAAGCAAAGTCAATGGGGAAACTGGATTGCTTAACAACCATGTGATTCACTTAACAACTGCAGTGATTCACTTAATGACCACAGCAAAAAAAGTCGTAAAATTGGGCATGACTCAATGACCGCCTCACTTATCAACAGAAGTTCTAGTCCCAATTGTGGTCATAAGTCGAGGACTACCTGTATTGCCCAGAGTCACTGGGAGTCGGGCAGCATATAAATTTAATGAATAACTAGACAACCTTTGACCCATTGGGTCACTGTTTCAAAGGTATTTCCTTACCAGATTCCTCCATGCCTCCAAACAATGGCAGAGCTTCTAATGTCCTGCCTTCACTGGAAAAGTTCTTAAAAATTAAGGGAGATATTCAGAAATGTATGTGCCTTGAAAAAGCCCATGTCATATTGAACTGAATAGCACAGTCAATCATCGGGAGTTGACCACAGGAAATGTTTTATGACATTTTGTATTATGTCATAACATGTTTTATGATATTTTTTGTGTCTTAAAGTATTTTATAACATTTGACAAATTTTGATTCCATGGGAGTCATGGGTCCTGGATTTTGGATGCATTCTGTACGTTAGCCCATTTGAGGTATCTTGGTTCAAAAATTGTTGCCCTATGATGCACTGTTTTGCCCAATTAAAGGTTACAGATTATCAAACAGACATAAGAGTTTTAGTAGTTTATAGATAAAAAGAACAACATTAACAGTGCCATAGATCAGGAAGTTATTAAAGGCCAAACTGAAATGCTTTGGCCACCTAATGAGAAGACAGGACAGCCTGGAGAAGATGATGATGCTAGGGAGAGTGGAGGGCAAAAGGAAGGGAGGCCGACCAGGGGCAAGGTGGATGGATGACATTCTAGAGGGGACGGACTCGTCCCTGGGGGAGCTGGGGGTGTTGACGACCGACAGGCAGCCCTGGCGTGGGCTGGTCCATGAAGTCACAAGGAGTCGGAAGCGACTGAACGAACAAACAACAGACCAGGAAGACACAGGGTGTCTTTTAAGTACTGGAATCAATTGTTCCCCTTTTGATAGATTTGGGATTGTTAACTCCAAGACTTGTGTTCCGGGGGGTTAACACAACACACTTAATCTGGTTAAGAAAGATAAGGGGGATATGAGATCCAGGGAAACCTTCTCAGAGGCAGCGAAGGGCGTCTGGGGGCAGTCAAAAAAGTCAGGAAGGTGCCTAGGAGTGCACAATCAGCGAATGCACATCAAAAAGGGGTCGGTCTTCAGTTACGCAGTTGCAGATGTCATCTTCACTTGTCTGACCCCCTCTTGTGGATGACGCCCCCTCCCCCAGTGGCAGTGCCCTCATTTTGGAATAGCTTGACCCCCTGAGGATGGCTCTACCCCCGTCCTTTCATCTTTTAGGAACCTGGTCGAGCCATCCTCTTCCATAGGGCACGTGGTGAAAGAGATGTTAAACAACAGTAACAGATCCTGTTTGGGGATTAAATATTGGATTGTCTTTATGAGTGTTTTATTATGTGAAAATTGCAAGCTGCCTCTGGTTGACGACTGTTTGCAAGCACACGAATGAGTTGCTGTGGAAAGAGGCGTATCTTGAAAGAAAGCTGGAAACCCAGTGGTTCAGGCCTGTCCCCCCAGGCAGGCAGCAGGGTCTCCGCAGAAGTATTTTCTATAATTAATTACCTGAGATCTTTTTTCAAAAAAGGCAGCATGTTCTCCTTTTTCATTCCTTCACTGTGCAGAAGATGGCAAAGGGGATTTTCTCCTTGACGTTATTTGAGCTGAACAAGCACCTGGCCGTTTAGGAAGAGTTCGGGTCAGTTGGTTCAGGGCGAAGGAGGAGTCAAATCCAGCTTATTCTCACTTCAGGGATTCCGGGATACTGTTGGGCCCAACGATGGTGGTACTTAAACCTGGATTCGACAAACCTGGATCTAAATCATAGCAAAATTCACATTTCTCACTGCCTTTTTGAGGCTCATCTGCCTTACTTACACATTTCTCCTGCTGTCAAACTATTACAAGCTACTGTAATAGCTACAAACTATTACCAGAGCCTTGGCTCTTGTGGGGAAACATGACCCAGAAACATTGGATTATCATTCCCATCAGCCACAGCCAACACGGCACTAGAAAGGAATCATTTTTGGGGTTTCTATGGGGGGTCAGAAGGCCAATATGGCCATCTCAGAAAGCTGCTGAACTGCAAATCTGGGTCTCTCAGGCGCTCATTTTAAAATCGCACCTTATTTTTTCCACTCACCCAACACAGAAAACAGAGACATCCAGCTCTATTACCCTGTGACTAAGCCTCTCCCTTGAGCGATGGGGTGCTGCTTTTGTGAAATCTGGAGTCCTCTCTCCCACTGAACTGCGATGCTTGAGAAACTTCCCTGCGGAATTTCAGCATTTCAAAGCGAAGCAGCAGCAAGTCTTCCCTCGGCTTAGCGGCTAGATTAAGTCACCCTTTCTCAAAGACTGCGGGAGACTGGATTAATCAATCACAGCAAATTAGGGCCACCAGTTAGAGTATTCAGTTAGATTGAATTAAAGCCACTAATCTGGAGGCTGCAGAAATGTTTCTCCAGAAAGCTCAGGGTGCAGGAAGAGATTGGAGCCCGATTAGAATCTGTAGATAAGAAAAACAGGCGGCATCGGAAAGTATTTGTTTTGGAATGTTTACTCATTTATGCAAAACTGGTTTAAATGCACACAATTGATTTGGATGTCTTTAATTGGCTGGTTGCCTGAAAAGAAACAGGAGCAGCTGAGCCCCAAGGAAGTCTTCCCTGGAGAGAAGCTGGTGGTGGCTTCTGCGACGATCCTCCCTCGAAGGCGTCCGCTGTGCCTTTCCTGCTGGTGTCCTTGTAGGGACAGCCTCCGCCATGTCGACCTTGTATCCATCGCTGGAAGATATGAAGGTGCACCGGATCCTGACGGTGAGGGCTTTTTCTGCTCCCAGCCCCCCAAATCTCTGCAGAAGCCACTGCTAGGGGTGGGGCAGGGAGCAGATTCAACGCAAGGGAAAAAGCAACAGACAGACTCCCTTCTGGATCTTAAGAGGTGTCAACTATTGCTCAACAACTACAGGCAGTCCTCGCTTAACAACCACAATTGGGACCAGAATTTCAGTTGCTAAGTGAAGCGGTCATTAAGTGAATCCAACCCAATGTTACGACCTTTTTGTGGCGGTCATTAAGCGAACCACACAGTCACTAAGCAAATCTTGCAGCTCCCCATTGATTTGGCTTGCCAGAAGCTGGCCAGGAAGGTTGAAAATGGTGATCATGTGACCGTGTGATGCTGTGACGGTCATAAATGTGAACCAGTTGCCAAGTGGCCAAATCGTGATCATGTGACCGCTGCAACAGTCATAAGTGTGAGGACCAGTTGTAAGTCATTTTTTTAGCACTGTTGTAAGTCTGAACTGTCACTAAATGAATGGTTGTTAAGTGAGGACTACCTGTATAGCAAAAAGAATTAATGTTGTAACAATTGGCCATTTCATTTTCAACAAAGGTCTTTAAAGCTGGATGAAAATTTTATTTATTTATTTATTTATTTATCGAATTTGTCACATCCCATCTCCTCCAACTGGAGGGACTTGGAGCTTCAAAAAGGGGCTAAAAACACCAGCCCCTTCCCCATTGTCCAGCTGTGTCACAACTGGATATCTTCCCTTTCTCCAGCTGATCAACCCATAATTCCTCCCAAAGTATTGAAGAGGCCTTGGTAGCTGTCCTAAATGGGAGGACCAGGGGAGTGATGTCATTGTTGCACCAGCCCATTGGGAGCGGGAAGTGTTAGCATCGTTGCCAAGTAAAATGCAATGGGATAATTTAGCTAGCCACCCTTCTTGTTCTCCAACTTTTGTCATCTAGTACTCTACATGTGCTAGACTTCAACGCCCAGAACCTGACGGTAAGATCTTGCCAACGGTGGAACTGTTTTTCCTAACAGTCAATCAAATTTGTGTCCTGCACTCCGTGACATCCTTTCAGGAGCTCAGTCATTTTTCTCTGGACTCAACATGGTCCTCCTTCCATCCCCTTCAGAAGACTTCATTTTTAGCCCCTGGATCACCTTCGTCACCCTGTTCCTGGTTCAGATGGGTCTGAATCCAGGCACAAAATCCGAGGTGGGGTCTGCCTGGAGCAGAATAGAGCATCGCGGTGCTTTCTCATGACTTGGAGACTCTGCTTCTGTTGAGGCACCTAAAATAGCCCGGGGCCTTGCTGCTGATTCATATTTTCTGTTTTCTGTTGCCACAGAAGTAGGACCAGAACCAGTGGGTATAAGTTGTACCTTTCCAGATTTCATTTCATATAAGGGAAAAACAACTTCTTGAGAGTAAGATCCTCCTGACCATAGAACAGTCTAGCTGTAGAGGTGGTGGGTTCTCCACCTCTGAAATTTTGAAGAAGAGGCTGGACAAGGACCTCTCATGGATGGTTGAATTGGATTTTTTGCACATTGCAGAGGGTTGGGCTACATGACCCTTGCGGTACCTCCAACACCACAGTTCTATAGCCAACGTGGTCCTGCTGGGTAGGGATTACAGACTTTAAAGTCCAACCTATCCAGAGAGCAGCTTTCTCTAGATTGTGCAGTTGAGGCAATCACCAGACTGATACTGAGCTATGATATCTCAGAGGATCTTCCATGGCAGATGTGTCATGTCCATGCAAAATTTTTGTCTTGTGTCTCTTGGGATTGATTTTTGATTATGTGCCATCAAATCAGTGTTGACTCTTAGCAGCCACACAGATAGACCTTCTCCAGGATGATCTGTCCTCAGTCTCGTTCCTCAGGTCTTCCAACAGTGCACCCATCACCACTGTAATGGAATCCATCAGCTTACTATTGGTTGTCCTCTTCTTCTTTTTCCTTCCATGTTTCCCAGCATTATGGACTTCTCAAAAGAGCTTGGTCTTCACACTGATTGACTGATAATGTGCCATCAAGTCACTGTCAACTCTTAGTGACTATATAGACCTTCTCCAATACCTAACCTGGTTCTTAAGGTCTCATAGTGGTGCCCCCATCACCATTATAATTGTCCATCCACCTTGCTGCTGGCTGACCTCTTCTCTTCCCTTCCACCTTTCCCAATATTATTAACTTCTCAAACCATATCATAGATATGATCATAGAATAAATCAGTGCAGAGTTCTTACTTGAGGGATAAATGACCAGGCATAAATTATCATATTTTGGACACAATATAGCTCTCTGGAGAAGTCCATAATGCTGGGAAAGGTGGAAGGGAAGAGAAGAAGAGGATGACCAGCAACAAGGGGGATGGACTCACTTACAATAGCAATGGGGGCACCAGGCTGAGGGCAGAAGATCTATCAATGTGGTTGCTAAGTGTGAACACTGACTTGATGGTACATAATCAACCAATCAATGCCCATCTGTAATATGGCTCAGGTAGCTGGAAAGAAATGAACTTGTTGGACTAGGACTGGGGAGACCTGGGTTCATGTCCACCTCAGCCATGGAAACTCACTGGCTGCCCTTGAGTCACTCTTTCTCAGACTGGCCCACCTCATAGGATTGTTGTAGTGGAGAAAAAGTGAAGGCAGATCCCCACGGAAGCTGCCTTGAGCTTTGGGAAGAAAACCTGACAAACAAGCATGCAGTCAGGCATCCCGGAAACAAAGGAAACCAAACGTTGATCAAATTCTAATGGCTTTAACACAACATGCACAAAGCCACTTTTTGTGTGTGGGCAGAAGGAGGCCAGCCAGAAGCTGTAATCCCAAGGCTAAGGAGGCCTGTGCAGTGGGCACTGCACCGGTGTTCTCCCTGGCCTTAATAATTGGCAGGCCATCAGGAATATCCCACTGCACAAAGCTTGTAGGAACCCAGTCTTGTACTCCAGGAGCATTTTTGCAGAATCCTTTGTGAAGAGGATACGCAAGTGGTGACTATTGCAAAGGGCAGGGCAAGGGCCTTGCATGTGGTCCACCGCCTCGTTCCTTCAAGGGGATGGCAAGAGAGGGAAGTCCTTTAGGGATGAGACCAGGAGATCTGTGCGGCCTTCTCTTTCAGCTTAGGGAGCGTTGTGTCTAATTTCTTTTTGCTTTTGTCATTCTAGGCCCAGGCCAATGCTGTAGGCCCACACCCAAGGGCCCCAGCCACATCACCCACTGCGAAAGAGATGCCTGAGCCACCCAAGGCAGATGGTAATGTAGTTCAGACATCAGCAAAGTGATCTCTTCTATTGTGACATGAACATTCCTAGCCAAGAGCCCACAACTTTTTCAGATGAATGCTTCCTTCTGAAGTTGGCTCATGCCACAGGCAGGATGATATTTTTCTCAGCAGCTCAAGGACTTGGTCTGGATAACTGGGCAGAACTGGGAACAGGTGGACCCAAGAAGAGAATTGTAGGGGCTTCCAAGTAGGGGCTTCCAAGGGATGCGGTGGCGCTGCGGGTTAAACCGCTGAGCTGCTGAGCTTGCCGATCGGAAGGTCGGTGGTTCAAATCCGCGCGGCGGGGTGAGCTCCCGTTGCTAGTCCCAGCTCCTGCCAACCTAGCAGTTCGAAAAGATGCCAATGTGAGTAGATTAATAGGTACTGCTTTGGCGGGCAGGTAACGGTGTTCCGTGTAGTCATGCCGGCCACATGACCACGGAGGAAGTGTCTTCAGACAAACGCCGGCTCTTCGGCTTTGAAACGGAGATGAGCACCGCCCCCGAGAGTCGGACACGGCTGGACTTAATGTCAAGGGAAACCTTTACCTTTACCAAGTAATTCTGGGATGGTCGTGAACATGGCTCACAGCATGAAGCGAATTGCTTGTGAATGGGAGAGAACTTGGCCATAACTTCCAAGAGAACTTTCAGACACGCTGGTTTTGAGAGGAGTCTGTTTGCCCTGATGTTTTAAAGAAGTAGCTGGACAGCCATCTCTCAAGGGTGGTTTCACTGGTTTTCTCGAACTCTGCAGAGAGGTGGACTAGATCAGTGTTTCTCAACCTGGACAACTTGAAGATTGTGGACTTCAACTCCCAGAATTCCCCAGCCAGCCTTCTGGGACTTGAAGTCCACGCATCTTCAAGCTGCCAAGGCTGAGAAGCTGCCTTTAAGCAAAACTTGGGAACTGTCCATGTTCAACAGTGTTCTTGGAGCTCACATCAGCTGATGTGGATGTTTGGCCCTTAAAGATAACTTGGGAAGGTTCATTCACTCATGCACACCATCCGGCAAGTGGTGAGCAGAGATGGGCACAGGATCTAGTGTTCTCTTTGTGGGCCAAGACCCAAATGTACTAACCAGCCAGTCCTTTGAATTAATAGCCTCCTTTTCCTTTTCCAGCAGTTTTGTACCCAAATCTCGCTGATCTCAATGATTACATGGGCCTCTCTCTTTCCAGCGAGGAGATCCAGAAGAACCTGGGTCTTGTCCCGACAGGCAATATGGTAAGCATTTCTGAGTGCAGCCTTTGGAGGTTGGGAGGTGTTATGTGCCGTTTCTCCCCATAGATTCATGTTCGTGCAGGAGGTGGGTCAGTTTGCACAATTATGCCCCTTATGGATGGCCAACTATAATGGTTGTTTCTTCCTATACATGTGTCCCTGCTTCTAACCTAGAAGTTAATCTCTGCAGAAGAAGGCTACGTAACATCTGTGAGGGATGAAAGCTATGCGTCTCTATGGCTACACAAGGGAAGACTGTCTGGCTCTCTATTCTTCATTAAGAAGAGTGACACCATCATCCCTATTATCAGAAAGCTCTCTGAGGGTCAGGTGGCTGCTTGTGACTCACTGCTGGGTGTTGACTTGCTTAGAAGTTGCTTAGGAGGAACATCACGTAGGAGCTGCTTGGGAGCTGTCCTTCTTGGGCTCTTGAGTACCAAGATTAGTTCTGCGTCCCACCAACATGCCACTGTTCAGACATGTAGGGACAACGGGGTGGTTATGAAACCATTCCCAGCTGACAAAGTTAGGTTATTGGCTTCCTAATTTGCTTCAGTAAATATTACTTAACAGAAGTTCTTGAATTTCTTGAGAGTGTGTTTCAGTGGTTTGGTCCTGCTGGTGGTTAAAGTACGAGGGGTTGGCATTTAACCCGGGTCCCTCAAGCTCCTTCTTGATCTGGGGAGAAGTATTATTTCTTTCTGCATTGCTTCTTCAACTTGGCTTCCTTGGCAGGCCGTGGCTCCATCTTCCTCGGCTCAAGGCCTGTTGGTGGCTCCAGTGACAGGAAGCGACGTAGGGATGCGCCGAGCAGAGATCAAACCAGGCTTGCGTGAGATCCATCTGTGCAAGGATGAGCGTGGGAAGACAGGACTGAAGCTGAGAAGCATTGATAAGGTCAGTTTTGAAAAGGGGCTCCTAAGCAGCAAAAGTGTAAGATCTGGGCAAAGATCTGGACCATCACTGGAATGCCACCGTCCTCCAGCTGGTCTTCTGAGGTGGATCTGGAGGGAGGGTTAAAATAGTAAGACTGATAGGAGTTAGCGGTTTTTATCTGCCACAAATTGGTTTCATCTCCTTTGAGAGCTGGCTAAACCAGTGGTAAAATACTTCATCCATTTGAGTTGATTTAAGGAGAGGGGATTATTTCTCTAATTGTGAGCTACTGAGTTAATCCCTTGGGAAAGTTGCTCTCAAATGAATGTTTGAGTCAAAAGTTTAAGTTTCCTAACAAAATGTGAG
The DNA here is from genome assembly GCF_035149785.1 of Candoia aspera. Lineage (NCBI taxonomy): Eukaryota > Metazoa > Chordata > Lepidosauria > Squamata > Candoiidae > Candoia > Candoia aspera. Next base: position 2,993,963 of record NC_086155.1, read on the forward strand.
AGGATCATCCTCTAGGGCTCCCTTTTGACTGTCTGCTTATGCACATAGACGTAGAGACATGCACACACCACAATTCTCTGAAAATCACCTTTGCCTTATTTAGCTTTATTTACCTTCTTAACACTCAAGTTTCCAGGGCCCATCTTAGTCCAGCTTTTTGTTTTGCTCAGGGCCCAACTAAGATACCCACCTTGGGGTTGCTCACAACCAGGAGAGGGAGATGCCCTTACCCGCTGCTGGTATTGGGAAGCAGGCTGCCCCGACCTGCAAGGCCAATAGAGCCCTTGATAGAGCTGTCTTCCCTTAATTTGTCCAATGGCCTTTTAGGGCCAGATTATGGCAAATTAGAAGATTGTTGGGTGCCCACAAGCAGGATTTATTTTGTGACTTCAGGCCAGTTTTGACTCCTGGCCACTGCCTGGACAAGTCCCTGCAGTTTCCTTGGCAATCTTTTCAGGACTGGCTTGGAGGGACTGGCCCAAGGTCACTCAGACTCCAACTCACCCCTTCCCAGTTTTGAGCCTGGTGCCTTAAACCACAACAGCAAATTGGTTCTCACAAGAAGGAACAGCGTGCTCCCTATCAGCCAAGAAAGGGGGGCGAGTAATTTCAGAGTACAAGTAAAACAGAAAAAACAGCAATAGAAGCTTTGGGCAGCCATTTTCACTTCCTGCTGGGTCTGACTATTTTTCTCCTGATCCGGCTTCTATTTCCTAGGGAGGCTGTGGTCTTCTGGAAACCCATGGGATGGAGCCCCTTGCCTGCTCCCTGATCTCTTTAACTGGACACCTTAAAACGCTGAAACTGGGACCTTCAGCAGGCCAGCCCTGAGCTGTGTTTTTTCACATGTTCTTAGAGCCAGGAGCATCTGCAGAGAGGGGACATCAGGAAAGCCAAGAGGGTGGCCCCGGCTGTGCCATCAAAAGCCTCACCGCTTTTTTGTGTGTGTGATCCAAAAAAATCAAGATGCCACACAAAAAGGTGTGGCCACCATCTTGACTTTTCTGACCCCCCTTTATGGACAGTCCTGCCTAGATCTCTTCTGAATCTTCTTTTGGCCAATTTCTACATTAGTTCTATGTCTGAGTGCTGCCGGTTCAAAAGGCTGGTGCTGACCTTCAGCCATTGTACGGTGTTCGGAATGACTTAATTTCAATTCACATGCTTGTGTGAGTGGCTCACTTGTGCAATCTGGGTCGGTCAGATTCTCCTCGTGTTACAGTGCAATCTCTGCCTCACAATTTAGGACTTTTCCCTTTTGAGTTCCTCTTCCTGAATCCATTTTGAGCTCCACTGGAATCTGATCTCTTCAAGTCTTTTTTTCAAAAAATCTCCTTTTGGCAGGACCTTCATGAAGCTGGAGGGATCTTCTTCGTCATCATTACTATAGATTTATATTTATACAGCTGGCTGGTAATAGGAAATGCCTCATATTGACAATTAAAATCTCTTATTGCTGATATTCATTACTACTATTTTCCCCAAAGCTAGACCCAAGATTATATTTTCTCCCAGTTCTGTGAAAATTCAGCATTTGGACCAGGGGCGTCCGCAGGGGGTCAAAAAATTCAAGATGTCGGCCCCTACCTGGATTTGAACCACTTGAGGCTGCCACCTTGACTTTTTTGACCCCCCTGGATGTCCCTGCCTAGGACGCATAAGTGGGCCTTCTCTGTGCCCTATTGAACGAAGTCAACGGGGTTTTCTTCAAGGCATCAGTTATAAAATAGGTTGTCATTCAGAAGCCACAGAAATGCATAGAAAGGTGTGAGCATTGCTCCCTTACGGTCCCACCTGCTGAGGCTCCTGTTCTTTCCGCATCTGCAGTCACGTAGATGGGCCACCAGCGTGGTTCTTCGCACAAGGCTGATATATCCCGCAGTCTGGAAAACCGCCCGGGGGCCTTTGCCAACCACCATCCTCTCCCACAGGGGCTGTTTGTGCAGCTGGTCAAAGTCAACTCTCCAGCCGCTCTGGCGGGGCTGCGTTTTGGCGATCAGATCCTACAGATCAACGGGAAGGACTGCGCTGGGTGGAACATGGACAAGGCAAAGCGGGTGCTGAAGAAGGCCTCGCCGGAGAAGATTGTTATGGTGGTTCGTGACAGGTGAGGAATGGGAACTGGGGACGGTGGTCAGACGGCTCCATTTTGTACCCAGTGGGGCTACATTCCCCACCTATGAGATGCCACATTTGCGGCTTATGCTCTTTGCCATAAGTGTGTCTGGAAAAGCTTGATGACCCCAAGGAATTCCTTTTGTGGTTTCTGTGATGACCATAATATTCACAGAGGGCCTTTCCCCGTTTTTTGTGATTTGGTCAAGGCATCACAAAAGATTGCATTTGCCTCTCCTGAAAGGGATGCAGAATGCTCCCTTTCAGGCAATGTCAGGGCCAGCCATACGTAATGGAACCTACCGAGACCTTTAGAGTGGCTTCCATACCCCGCCTCAGCTCTTGGGTGAGAGCAACCGACGTGCTGAATGCAGCATTCAAGGAAAAGCATGAACGTAGATCTTCCTCTGCGCCCGTGTCTGCTAGGCCTTTCCAGCGAACGGTGACCATGCACAAGGACAGCACCGGCCACGTGGGTTTCGTCATTAAGAAGGGGCGGATCACCTCACTGGTCAGGGACAGCTCTGCAGCCCAGAATGGGCTCCTCATCAACCATTACATCTGTGAAGTGAACGGACAGAACATCATTGGCCTGAAGGTGAGCCCTGAGGCCAGAGAATTGCTGATGCTTTAGTGGTGGTGGAAGAAGCTTGAATGACTTGAACCCTGTTCAGAGTCTTCAGGACTAGAAACTTGCAATTTGTTTTCCTTTTAAAGCTGCATTTTGCACCCAGTTTTATAGTCCATATAATATCATTCATTCATCATTCATCATCCATCCATCCATCCATCCATCCATCCATCCATCCATCCATCCATCCATCCATCCATCCATCCATCCATCCATCCATCCATCCATCTATCTATCTATCTATCTATCTATCTATCTATCTATCTATCTATCATATTTTTATCACTGCCCATCTCCCCCACATGGGGGACCCTGGGCAGTTATATCAGTCTGGACCTAGGACGCAGTCAGGAGTGGTGAGGAAGGAGGAAGGAGCCAAGTTGGTTGTGTTCAAAACCTCTGTGTGTGTGTGTGTGTGTGTGTGTGTATTTTGCATCCAGTCTTATAGTCAGTGGAGCAGATTCATGCATCTCTGTTTTTCAGCAGTGCTGTGGGGTGTTTTTATGTACAGCACTGAACTCACAGAATCCCTGAGGAGTTGGCAGGATGGTGCCTGAATTATTTATTGATCCTGTCAGCGCCTATAGTGTTTTGGACAGTAAGAGAAGCAAAAAGAAAACGGGAAAAAGAAAAGAAAGTTTGCTGCATGTCTTGGGGACCAAAAATCAGAGGGCATCTGGTGGCATCTTTTCCAACTACAGGTAGTCCTTGCTTAATGACCACAATTGGGACTGGAATTTTGGTTGCTAAGTGAAGCAGTCATTAAGCAAATCCGACCCGATTTGATAACCTTTTTTGCAGCAGTCGTTAAACAAATCATCATTAAATGAACCGTGTGGTCATTAAGCAAATCATGCAGTTCTCCATTGATTTTGCTTGTCAGAAGCTGGCTGGGAAGGTAAACAATGGCAATCACGTGACCACGGGATGCTGCAACGGATATAAATGAGAACTGGTTGCCAAGCGCCCAAATCGTGATCACGCAACCGTGTGGATGCTGCAACAGTCTTAAGTGTGAGGATTGGTTGAAAGTAAGTTTTTTCAGCACCATCGTAAGTCCGAACTGTCACTGAATGAATGGTTGTTAAGCGAGGGCTACCTGTAATGAATTTGATTAAAAGGCGGAAGCTTTTAAAAGCTTCCGCCTTTTAATCAAGTTTGTTAATCGGAAATGGTGCCAGCAAACTCCTCCTGATTTTGGGCTACCAAGGACTTGCATGTCTCTTTTCCTATTTCTCTTGGGGGTGTAAGAAGATTGATCAAGGGGGATGGAACGGCAGATGTGAATGACTGCAGAGCTTGGTGGCTCCAGCTGGCATTGAGGCCAGGAGAGACAGAGGTGATTTTAAAAGAAGGATGGATTTGGGAAGGGTTAACCATTATTCTGTTGAAGCAGAAGGATCAAGCGTAGAGGAAAAGAAATGGAAGACCCCATCAGTCTCCTTTCGCAACCTCAAAGCAAGACTGAAAGTGTGTGTGTGTGTGTGTGCGTGTGAGCAAGAGGCTCACTTGTGCACTTCTGCTCTGCTCTGCTCAGCAAAGCAAACACCCCCCTCCCCCGCTTTGCAGTGAATAAGTAACCTGATTCGTAGCCTCTCCCTTCTCAAGGACAAGGAGATCACGGACATCCTCGTGAACGCTGGCAAGATCATCACCCTCACCATCGTCCCTGCGGTGATCTACGAGCATATGATTAAAAAGTACGTCCCCAAGGGCTGAATTAGCGGGTCTGGGGAAGTTGGAAAATTATTGTGGGGAATTTCTGGTTTAGTCTGCACCCAGCACCCTCCCAGTCCGTCCCTAGACCCAGACCGGACCAAGCGCACCAGGCACTCAGTTCCAGCTAGCAAAAACCATAGCTGATGTTTGTTTATTAAACATAAGCAAACAACAAAAAATCCACTGGCAGAATAGGACAGAAGGAAAAGTTGGGGGAGAGAGAGACATGAACAGTGAGAAGGCAAGAATTTGCACAGTCTGTAGCAACGTCTCTCGGAAGGCACAGGAGTTCCCAAGCTGATCACTCCTGCGGATAAATAGCACAGAGTCCCAAAAGGAGTGCCCTTTGGTTATTCCAGATTTAAACCTTTTATATATATAATGGCAGCAGAACACAGATGGAAAGTAGGACACCAGGTGATCCCTCTTCTATTCTGCATCATAAAGTAAGCAATTTGGTGGAAGAGGGAGCACATCTTGGGTTCACCTTTCACCTGGCTTGGAATGCTTTCATACCCCGAAGCTAAGAATGAGCCAATCTGTGGGACTGTAACCCAAGAAGGTGCCCACCAAAGACAAGATTTGACATTTCAGAGCAAATGTCCTTTTTTAGCTGTTGAACCCATTCTAGGGCAGACCTGACCATTTTCATACGTTTTCAAAATGGCAGGAAAAGGAGCTGTTAATTGGGGCCTGCCTTCTTAACTTTTTGAATGGCTGCAAATTTAGGATTAATTCAGGAAGGCTGGCCTAAAATCTGCCAAGCCACTGGCCCAACATCCTGTTTCCAACAGCAGGTAGCCTCTCTGCTGGTATTCAAGACCAATACCTCTTATCCAAACTTGCTAGATTTGCTAATTCTGCCCCATAAATTGCCTCTCCCTCCCCTCTTCCAGTTACTAGCTTTTTAAAAAAGGCTATTCCGACCAATGGCCAACAGAGTTTGTGCGAAAAATAAAACAGAAAAGCAAGCCAACTATCCCTCCCCCGCTTCCATCTTCCTAAGTCTCGGTCAAGATGGACAAATATTGGAAGGGGAGAAGCCAGTTGTGACGTTCTTTAGACCGATCCCAGTGGATTTTTCTTAAACCGAGGCTGATTCAGTTTCTTTCCTTCTGTTTTTGTTAGGCTTTCAAGTGGACTAGTGAAATCTTCCATGGATCATTCGGTCCCTGATATTTAAAGGTTTTTCACTCCCTCCACCTTTCTTCTGGCACGAGATGCACCATGGACTGCCCTGGAATTTCCTGGAATTATTCCTGGACTTCTTGTCTTCCGAGTCGCTTCAGGAGAGGAGAAAATGGACAAATACATTCCTTCAATCTTTTGTGGGGGTCTTCAAGGACGCTAGATTTCCAGATACGCAGGGGGAGGCAAGGCTGACATACATTTGAGCTTTATAGGCCTATGTAATTATCTTTTCGTTAACTTGTGGCCCCCAGACAAAGTTTTTAAATCTTGCAAGTGTGGCTATTGCTCCTGGAGAAGGAACGGAAGCTGCCAATTCTCATCTTTACAGCCCAGATGTGATTTCGAGAAAGTTCAATTGCTTCTGGTGGCTACTGCTGGAACAGCCCAGGATGGCCTTAGCCATGCGTGTATTTTTTTAATAAACCCACAGACACTCAGCCATTAATCGAGGACTCATTTATAAAACGTACACAGATCATTATGGTTGGGCAGTCCTTAGTGGCATTTCAAGACCTGTTGGAGGGCAGATGGGGTAGACAACCTGCCGATGCTAAACAGCTCCGGGTTTGATCGGGGCCCGGGTAGGAACTGACCAGGGTCCAGCTTTCTTTTACACGTCAGTAATTGCCTGGCCATCAACCGGTCAATCGCAGTTATAGCTTCTGCCTAGCCTTGTCTAAAAGCAGGTGGGATTGAGAAACAGTTCTGCTAGGAGTAGCATTAGGACTTGTTTGCAGGATGTAACGCAAAAAGCCACATAAAGGACGCGGGAGGGGTAACCGGGGGCCGCCCACTGTTGGAGGCATCGTTCGTTCCGTGCGTCAGGAGTAACAGGGTCGATGCTCCTCAGCCCTCGGCTGGGCTCAGCTGCCGTGACTGGTGAACTGGAGGGAGGGTCAGGGAGACAAGCTGAGCCCCCCCTCCTTGGTTTGGAGAGGGTGTCCCCCGCTGGAGTCCCTATGAAAGCAGAGACCTCCAGGGACCCAAACAATATTTTTTATTACAGCCACCAAACAGACAAAAGTTACAGGACGATGGAAATTAAAATCCAAGGAAGAGCATACAGCTTTTCAGTTCTGTATTTAAAAATATATAGACATTTTCTTTCAAATATAGTTGTACATTTATTTCTTGGCAGAGCTTTGGATAGCCTAACAAACTTGTACACATACCCACAAAATACATGACACACGAGGCGTATTTCCTAGCATACCAAACAAGTTTTCCACCAAATTCCATCTCTTTCGCTTCCTATGCCAAGACTTGACGATTCAACAGGCACAGCTGCCACCCCCTTGGATAACCAACCTGCAGAAACTTCCAACTCCTTTGCCCCCTCCTGAGCTCTGGCACCCTCTGTTGCCCCCCCCCATCCCCACCTCGGGGGGATACTGGAGGTTCACGTGTCCTCGAGGAGGTTGCTTCAAGTCCAGGCCCACGACTGTGCGGACGGGCTGCCCACCTGCAGGCTCGGCTGCTGACCCGGCTGCTTGAAAGAGGGCCTGCGACCGACTGTCCCCAGGACACACAGCTTGCGTGGCGGCCAAGCCGACGTAAAGCAAGTCCATTCCAGGTGGCCCCGCTAAGGAGCACCGAGGGTTGCACCACTTGGACCTCAGGGCCACAGAAGACAAGCCGTGGGGGGCAAGTTTTGAAACAGACCCCAAATGATGCGGAAAGGGGTGTTGCATACGACTTAGGGGATCTTGAGCAGGTGGATCTTCCTGAAAGGCTTCCTCTTGCTTTAAAGCAATCCAGCCTTTTGGTGGCCACCATGGGCCAAGGCTCATTGCTCTGCTGGAAACAGAGTCCACCTCCAGGGGCTGAGCAGCAGTGCCAAGGGGGAAGAGGTCTCCCAGCTGTTCCTGTTGGGGACCCCCAAGCCTGGGGCTTCGTTCTCCCTAGCCGAGACCACCAGCAGTGCAATTCGGCCAGGCTGAGGGGTGAAAAGCCCTTACTCCATATTTGCTGACCTTCCCTTGTCTCCTGTTCCTCTTCTGCTCCTCATATGGCCCCTCACCAGGGAACGCTCTGCACTGCCTCCTCCCCACTGTCTCTCCACCCACCCCACCTCACCTCTTTGGGCCTTCAGGAAATGCCTTGCACCGTGAAGAGGGTCTGTGGCAGAAACCCCTCCTATTGCAGGGTCTGCTCCCACCCAGGTGGACGATTGGGCTGATGGAGGGCTCAGCTCCGGGGAGAGAGAACGCCTGAGCTGGAACGCTCTGCTCCAAACAAGGATTGGCGCCAGCTCGTAGCTTATGTCCACATGGCTTGTTTGGGATCGGACTGATGGCCAGTCTTCTTGCACAAGGTTGGGTGTTGACACAACACAATCTCCACGATGCCCAACGTTCTCCAGTGCCCACCCGCTGAGCTCAGTTACAAGTCGGGCTCCTGAACGTGCCAAGCAAGTTGCTACTCGGCACAACAAACCAAGGCAAAGGCTGCAAGCGGAGTTATGCTGGAGAGGGCCGGAGTGAGGGAATTTGCTGCTGAGCTAGAAGCCGTTCTGCGTGGAGAGGTCAGTTCAGACCCAAGGATCTGGCTTCTAGCCCAGACGCAACTCTCCACCCGGAAGGCTGCGTATTTTGCGCCTAGTGGCGCCGAGATGCTTGTGAAGAGGGCAGAGAACAAAAGCAACGCCCGTTAAACAGCCTGACTGACTTTTGTCACTCCGCACGCCTCACTACCTGAGTCACAGCCACGATTTACATCTTGCTAGGATGTGCCTGGTTGGCCCACCTGCATTGTCTCATCTAATGTGAGTGGCAGAGAATATGTTTCTTTTTGGGTCTGCGGAGCACTTTCACGCGGAATCTGTGCCCCGGTCAAAGCCTGTCCCCAGACCTGCGAGCCTCCCCAGAGTTGGAGGAAGCGGCGGAGTGGCCTTCTGAATTGCTTCACACCGCCCATCTTCCCATCCTGGTGCACCTGCACATGCTGGACTTCCACGCTCCGAATCCCTCGTTAGTGCGGGCCATTAATGGCTGGGAAAGCTGCCCTCCATGACGAGTCTGCAGAGAAATTGGGAGCCCCCTTTCAGCAAATCTCTGCAGAGGGAGAGAAATTCCCTTCCTGCCATTGCAAATGGAGGCCAGTCTGGTGTCACCAGATACTGGCTATAGGCACAGAAGATGTCTCAGTAAAATGCAGGGTGTCTCAACCTTAGCAACTTGAAGATGGGTGGACTCCAACTCCCAGAATTCCCCAGCCAGCAAGCTGGCTGGGGAATTCTGGGAGCTGGAGTCCACCCATCTTCAAGTTGCTAAGGTTGAGAAACTCCGGTCTAATGCATTTAGCAGCGGGGCCTGCATAAAGGGTTGGGTTTAACCTTTTGCTTTTTGTAGCTTAGCATGTTGAGTGAATCCAGCCTGTTTAGTTGGATTATGATTCCACGTACCTGCAGACACAGAGAAATGAGCCAATACAGTAACCACGTTGCACAGATTGTGTGAACACAGCCACGGTGTCATTTGGGAAAGAGCTGGCCAGGCATTAAACAATCTCCATAATAGCCTTTTTCTAGAGGAGAGCAGGGTGGTAAAAATACATCTTGTGGGAAATTCCAGTTTGGCTCTCCCACCAGAACTGGCATGGAGCATTGTTCTCCCACAGCATCCCACCGCCCAGCGCCCCCCGCGTCAGCAGATCCCTGGGAGCAGACATGGCCCTTCTCATCACATCAAGACACTCGCCATATAGATCAGTGACTACCATTTATTCTTGGGCACAAACCCAGCACACCACTTGACCCCTCTGCTTTCTCTGGCAGAGATTAGCTTTACACATGGTGCCCAGCCAGGGTTTGCTTTATCATGATTTAATGTGTGTTAAACCATGGTTGGCAAAGCAGAGTAGCTAGGTCCGCAGACCATGCAAACCCACACAAACAAGCCCGCCGTATGAAAGTTTAGTGTGATGAGTGAAGCCATTCAGCATGTGGCTTGTTCCCACTGAGGGGGATCTTACAAGAGTTTGCATTCCCTAGCAATACAGGTAGTCCTCGACTTATGACCATTTGTTTAGCAACCATTCAAAGTTACGACGGCGCTGAAAAAAGTGACTTATGACTGGTCCTCACACTTATGATCATCACAGCATCTGTGTGGTCACATGATCAGAATTCAGGTGCTTGGCAAATGGCTCACATTTATGACAGTTGCAGCGTTCCGGGGTCAGGTGATTGCCATTTGCAACCTTCCCAGCTGGCTTCCAACAAGCAAAGTCAATGGGGGAAGCCAGATTTGCTTAAAGACCGTGGCAAAAAAGGTCGTAAAATCGGGTGTGACTTACTTAACAACCGCCTCGCTTAGCGACAGAAGTTCCAGTCCCAGTTGTGGTTGTAAGTCAAGGACTACCTGTAGTGGCACCATCCAGGAACTGCTTTTGCTCACTGTTTGCTGTAAATAGGGGTATTTTGCTAGCTCGGATGCAATGGTAGCCATGGAATTTAAGACAGTGTGACACGGTCTTACCTATCCCCCACTACAAATGGATGTGGAGTTTAGTCTCTACCCAGTTAGCTTCTCTACTCCCTTGCTCTCCCGTCCTGGACATTACACGCAAACAACAGCAACCAGTGGAGGCACATTTTCCTAGGCCGGTACCACAACCACGGTCCGTGTCCAAGCCCTGATCCAGCTGGTGGCTCAACCCACTTGCCGACTGGATGGGCAGAAGAAGCAACCAGGCGGGGGAAAGCTGTATTCTGGAGCCTGCTCCACGTTCAGCCCCTCCAGTTTGGAAAGAGAATCCGTCTGGCCGGTGTTGCTGAAGAGAGTGGGTCGCCGGGGCAAGCCACCGCCGGGTTCCTCCGCTGATCAACCAGACGGCAGGGTTCAAGTCGGCCAAAAGTGAACCTAGTGCAAAGCTAAACAAAACATACTTAAGGGCTTCTTGGTCCCCAGAGGGAACAGCAGATTGCTCCACGTGAGGTATATCCCTGCCTTCTCTTCATCTTCGCCAGGCGTGCTCCCTGGAGCGTTTTCCAAAACGCGGAGAACCGGGAAGGCGTTCCCAGCTGGCAGAGCAGACTCGGAGCAAACAGTTCAGAAAGTCTCACGAATGCGATGGGGGCGAGTGACGCATCCGCTGGCACCCTGGCACGCCACACTCACGATCCACTACACTTCACGACATTCTTGGAGACGGAGGGAGTGAGGCCCCGGTGCTCCTCCTGTCTTCTGCAAACCTTCCTCAGAGGAAGCGAGAGGAGGGCCGGGCTCCAGCAGGACACGCGGAAGCCACAAGGACGTTTCCTCCGGCGTGTTTTGCTCCAGTGTTGCGTTCCGGGATGCAAGCCGAAGGTTGGAAATGGTGCAGCATCCTTTCGTATCTGCTGACAGGACTTAATCTGAGGCAAGGTTCCCCAAGGGATAGTCTGGGAAGATGCGACATTATACTAGTGTGTCTCTGAACAAAGTGCTGAGTGTGCTTTTTCCTTTCTCCTAGGGAACATCAACTGTCTCGACTAGGCTGAGGATCGGGGGCGAGAAAAGTCGGAACAGAGGACGTGGCGCTGAGGCTAAGCCTGCGTTATAAAATCAAATGAAAGGGCAGACCTTCTTCCTAAGGGTCGTTCCAACGTTACCCAAAGTACAAAGGTGGTTGGGTGCATTCTCCCTTCTCTATGAACCCAAGGGCAGTCTGAGTAATGGTAATATTTGTACCAAAAAGGGGTGCGGGAGTGAAATAAGCTTGAAAGGGTAGTAATTAGCAAACCCTAAGACTATTATTGGCCTGGGGTCAGCTAAAAAGTGTTGGGATTCATGTTACTCTAGCAAGCCTGTCCCCCCTCCCCAAATGTCCACATCAGCATTTGGGGTGTTCTTCAAGACTTCCTGTGCCTTAACTCAGAAGTAGACATATTAGATAAAAATAGACACGGGAACGAAGCCGCAACTCTGCAGGGAGACGGAACGTGAAGGCTGGACCTCTTGGAGTCTGGAGGGGGTGGGAAAGGGGGGAATGGGAAATTGGGGAACTGCTGTCCCAACATCTTTGGAGTCCCCTGCTTATGGAAGGCAGGTATGGATCATGCCCTCTGCCTCCTCTTTGCAAAACGGGAGCTATCCTTCCTCTCCTGCAGTGTTCAGACTTGGCAACTTTAAGATGGGTGGACTTCAACTCCCAGAATTCCCCAGCCAGTTGCCAAGTTTGAAAAACACTTCTCTACTGGATCAACACACACCACGCTTAGCATCTTCAGTTCTCTCCTGCTCTGCTCAAATGGCTGCAGCTGGACTGAGTTTCAAAATGTGGGCATCTGGTGGTTAATGTTGTTTTGGGACAGAGAAAAACAACCACAGCCATTCAGATTTTGAACATGTTAGCATTTTCTAGAAAGAAACTGCTATGGGGGTAATGGGCACTGGTTAATTGGGAGGGCAAAGATCATCACCATCACCACCACCATCATCATCATCATCTGATGTTCTGCCTCTAGGGCACCAGTATGGGTTTGTAGAACATGTTTAACCAAATCAGGTTAACGTGGTAGGGCATAAAGCTTGCCTAGTTTACTTTTCACCTCCATCACCTCTTCTGCAACTTGGTAGGTCGTACAACCTTTACCTCTTTCTTTAGCTCATTGTTCAACTCGTTGTGCAAAGCCAGGAACTGGTTAACTAAGTAACCGAGTTGTGGCAATGCTGTCAGTAGACAGTGGTGGTGAAGATGCTCGGCTACGAGTCCCCGTCTGGCCTAGGAAGCGCTCTAAGGCCAGCCAGACCAACTTGCAACCCCAGGTGGCAGTTGAGAAAAACTGAGGGACAGCAGGCTTGTGGACAGCTGGAGTCGAGGTGAGAAATAAACCCCACAAAGGAATACATAAATAAGATTATGCCTGTAGTGTTGAGGAGAGCAGCAATTTTGCTCACTATGGGATGAAGGAAGGACAGGGAGGCCATGTGCCCATTGCAGAACCTCCTCCTCCACCTTCTAAGTCAGTTTTACAGCAGTTGGGACTGAACCTTGCTCCTGCCGTCTCCTCCTCCCCCCCCCAGAGCATCAGGGAATTGTTAAGAGGGGCGGCTAAATGGGATAGCATCTCCCCAGACCTGAAAGAGCTGAACTGGTTTCCTGTGAGTTACTGGCTTAATGTATATGATGGATATAATGCAGCTTCCTCTAAGGTAAGGGGCAAGGGTGGATCTCGACTTAAACAGGACGGGAGATGGTCTAGAGAGGGTGAGGTAGACTCAGGGCTGGCTTAGAGGATGAACCTTGGAAAAAGCAGGAAAGAGAAAAGCAGGCTGGGGCAGTGGGGGAACATTTCCCTGTTTAGTCCCAAACATTCAGACGTTACGGGGAGAGAGAAGTCGGTCAGCCGATCCTGTAGGAAACATGACATAAGTTTCCTGAAGCAAAACGACCGTTTCCGGCAGCAGCACCACCTGAAAGGAGATGGTTTTTCAGCAAGGAGAAGGTTGCCCTGCCCTGTCCACAGTGCCCCAGGGGCGCAACAGCAATGGCTTCTCCCAAGCTATTTGCATAAATCAAGATCCAGCAAGTCAGGATTGCGGTCCAGTCGCTCATGTGTGCCCTAAATAAATAAGGGAAAAGGAAAAAAAAAATTCAAGTGTGTCTACGGGATTTACAGTTGTGGTCCCCTGAACCCTGGTTGCTCCTCGGGTGACTTCCTCTGGGGAAAGCAGATGTTTGTGCGCATGGTAGAGCCGGCTGGGCGGGGGGTGGGGGCAGTCACGGCTGAGAGCACGTGCTGCTCACGTTGGTGACCGACCGGCAGCTGATCTTGCGGATGGAGTGCAGCGCGACGGTGCAGCAGCCGCGCAGGAGAGAGCTGATGTTGTAGATGGGCTGCCCCTGCCTCCGCTGGGAACGGCAGAGCCAGGCGACAGTAGGCACTGCGGGCACCACCACAGCCAGAAGATCCACGATGAAGTGACGGCTCCAGTAAGTTTTGGGCTCGGCCGAAGAGGCCGCCAGGCCAGCGGCTTCCTGGTCGGGCTCGGCCGCCTCTTCTTCGGGGGAGCAGACGATGCTCACGGACGGGCTGGCGCTGGAAGGCTGATGCACTGCTGGGTTGGTGGAGACTGGCTGGCCATCGGGCATCTCAGCAGGTTCCCCGGCATGGATTGCTGCAGCCGAGAAGGGTTCGGTGGCCGTCCTGTCTGTGGGGTCCGAGCAGCTGAGGACGCAGGTCTCTGAGCCACTAGGCTCGGCCACCTCCTCTACCTCAGGGGGCCACCCTGAGGTGGGGCTGCCCAGGCTGCCCGCTTGAGACTTCATGACTTTCTCCAAGATGGTGTCCAGATCTGGCTGGTAATGTCCAAAGTCGGTCTGAATGGCTTGTTCCTGCA